>NW_021604877.1:173212-179921 GCF_004785775.1 Grammomys surdaster | reverse complement strand
TCTCTCTTCTCTCTTCTCTCTTCTCTCTTCTCTCTTCTCTCTTCTCTTCTCTTCTCTTCTCTTCTCTTCTCTTCTCTTCTCTTCTCTTCTCTTCTCTTCTCTTCTCTTCTTCTCTTCTTCTCTCTTCTCTCCCCTCTCCTCCCTTCTCCCTTCTTCTCTCTTCTCTCTTCTCTCTTCTATCTCCTCTCTCTCTCCTAGCTTTTTAATATGAAGGCTGAAGTCACTGATTTGAATCCTTTCTTCATCATCTTTTTTTCCATATGTCTGTGTATGAGATGAATTTATATGCATGTTTATGTATGTGTGTGTGTGTGTGTGTTTGTGTGTGTGTGTGAATATGCATAAGTGTGTAGAGGCCCAAGGCTGACATTTTAAGTCTTCCTCACTCATTCTTCAGCCTGTTCATTGAGTCAGTGTCTCAGTGCTGGCTCAAGACTCACTATGTATTACAGGCTGGCCCCAGAAATTTGTAGTTCTGCCTTTTGAATGCTAGGATTACCTGAGTTATCTAGCCTGAAACTTGCTATATAGCCAGGGCCCAGAGAAGGAACTGGAGTTACATATGGCTGTGAGCTACTGTATGAGTGCTGGAAATGAACCTAATTTGTCTAGAAGAGCAGCCAGGGTCCTTAACCACTGAACCATGTCTATTGCACCTTCCATTAATTTCTTAAGTTAGCCTACAAGTAAGCTTTGTGATACCTTTTCTGTCAACTAGTTCCATCTCTCTCTATGAGCCTCCGTACCACCTAATTTCTCAAAGAGAGCACTTACCACATTGTATAGTTGTTCATTTACTGTCACATCTTCTTTTGGAGAGAGCTCTTAAGGATAGAGTTCATGAAGATTCATCTCTGTGCTCGTAATGCACCCTAGCAGCTTCTACAGGGAATACTAATAAAGGCTTGGTGAATGAGTGAATAAACAAATGGTAATAATAGCAGATGTAGCTGAGGCAGGTCTTGAATACCTGATCCTCCTGGCTCCACCTCCCAAGTGCAGGGATCCCAGGTTTGTACCACCATCGTTGGCCAGCTACTATTTTTTAGCACTTACTATAGGAAAGGAGGTTCCTTATGTCTTCACACACCATCTAAAAACTCTACTTGTCATCATTTCATAAGTAACAAAAATGAGACTGATCTTACATTTAATAAGTGATGTTTGGTTCAAGGCACATGATTACAAACCCCAGATTTGTAACTGTCAGGCCATAGTTGACTGTCGGACCAAATGACTAACTGAGGTTGACTAGGTGACCAGCCAACGCTCTAATAGCTGTGTGAGGAGACTAAAAAAGGGTTTGGCAGCTCCCCTAATAGACGTTGTTCTCTTGAGATGAGGGCTTGAAACCACAGAAGTAGATGAGGGCTTCGTCTACAGGCGCCACAAATCCATTATGGGAAAGAGATACTGACTCAGGAGCTTGCTTCTTATTGCTTCTTCTTTTCCTGGCAAGAGAAAGATTGGCCAGAGCACAGGAGCTGCCTTGCTGCATCCCTGGAGGATAGCTATAGCTGAAGTGCTAGGAGGGGTACTTATTGTTCCTTCCACTGATGTGCCCTAAGTATCCACATGACTCACAGCGTCACTCCATTTTCTACTCAAATGTCACGTCACCAGAGAGGCCTTTCCTTCCTGAAAAAGACTTTTCTGTATACATTTATTCTCTTACTGCTTAATTTTTCTTAATTATACTTTATTACCACTTGATGTTTTTATTGTGGTTTTTTCATTTTCATATATTTATTATATTATTTATTTGTATTTAAGACATGTTTTTGCTATGTAGCCCTGACCACCTTGGGACTTGCTATGTAGACCAGGCTAACCTTGAACTCACAGATATCCATCTACCTCTGCCAGGGTTAAAAGCATGGGACTATAATGCTAGCTTATTTTAATGTGTGGAGGGTCAGAGGATGATTTGCAGGCATTGCTTTATTCCTTTCACTCTGTAAGACCCAGGAACTGAAGCTCAGTTTGTCAGGCTTGATAGCAGTGATTTTCAGGTACTTTTACCTGCTGAGCTGTCTCATGGACTCGGTTTAGACTGCCTTTTTGCCTTTCCCCTCAGAAACATAAGCACCAGAGGATCTGTGACTTCTGTATTCTCCTGTATTTCTAGGTCCTGGAGTGGGTTCTTGTAAGTAGAGGAATGTTTAATGATCACTTCCATGAATTACCCTTGAGTGGGAGATGACCTACTTTAAGAACTTATCATTTAGCTTCAGCAGCTTCTTACTTTCCTTGTCTTTATGTATGACCTTGGACTCCAGACAAGCAGGAATCTGCATTCTCTGTGCATGACCCACATTTTGTAGTTCTGGATATTGTTCTTATTTTTTTCTTTGATGGATCTGAATCTCTGTTTACCCAAATTCTGACCATGCAAGTTTTTAAACTGTATTTTTATTTCATATGCATTTGTGTTTTCCCTGCACATGTCTGTCTGTGTGAGGGTGTCAGGTCCCCTGGAACTACAGTTGCAGACAGTTGTGAACTGCCATATGGGTGCTGGGAATTAAATCCAGGTCCTTTGGAAGAGAGCTCAGTGCTCTTAAGCACTGAGCTATTTCTCCAGTCCCACTCTATTTTTAAAAAGGAGTATTTATTTATTTATTATATATGTGTATGACTGCATGAGTTTATGTACACTACATGCGTGGAACTGGAATTCCATTTGTGAGACCTGTGATATGGGTGTAAACTGAATCAGTGTCCTCTGTAAGAGCAATGAGCTCCCTTAACTGTGGAGCCAGCTCTCTAGCCAGTGAACTCCTTTTTAAAATGAATGTGTGTGTAAGCAATCACTACTGAGAGATATTGCTAGACTGTAAGCTATAGTACTTGAAATAGGGATCTCCTTCTTAGCCCTGTTCTGTTTTCAGGGCCTAGCTTGGAAGAGTACAAAATAATGTTTATTGAGTAACAGAATGAATATTTTACAGAAAGGGAAATTGAGGCTCCTATCAGTTAAGTCATTTATCTCAATTAGTCCATGGTAGATAAGATGGAAATTAAAGTCTTTAGCTTCAAATTTATATTATATATTTTATAATATAAAGCCAGCCGGTCCAAACCTAGACATATCTATAATCCTAGAATGTGGGAAATGTAGACTGGGATCAGGAGTTCAAGGCCACCCTTAACTACATAGTGAGATTGAAGATAGTGTAAGCTCCATGTTTCTCTTGTTTCAAAAAACAAAATTAACCAAGCAACCAAACATATCCAGAAACAAAGAAAAAGATTGGAGATGACAGTTTTCTTGTAGATTCTCACTTTCTTTTAATTTTTTTTTTATTTTTGAGAATCTTTTACATGCATACAGTGAAATATGCTCTCATATAGTCCTCCCCCTCCTAAGCTCCCCTGATTCTAATGCTTGACTTTCTAACTTCATGCTTTTTGTTTTAATAATCCATAAACACACACACACACACACACACACACACACACACACACACACACACACACAGGTTGGGGCTATCTACTGGAACCTAAGAACTTACCAATGGTACTATATATATTCAAGAAAGAACGTTCTCCCAATATCTGCAAGTATATCTTCCTTTTGAGTATTGTCATAACCTCTAAGAGTTTTGTCTTTTCTTGTTCTGTGTAGCATTGTTCATCATTTTGGCTATAGGTGATGTCTCTGATATTCTAGGGATCACGCAGACAGATTTGGTGAAGTGTATGGTTTTAGGATACTGTTTCCTGCTCTAATGTCCTCCTGGGGTTTGGACATGCCAGTCATCTGTAATCTGTACCTGATCTCTTTTAAGCTCTTCCTGCCAAATTCTGTAGTCTCTTACTGTCAGCAGTCACTCTATACTTGCTGTGTGTAGCCTTTTTCCTTTCTTAGCCCAGAGATTCTTTTCATTTTTTTTCTCTTTAGGATTGAGAATGCAGTCTGAGTCTGATGGTGCATGTCTGTAATCCTATCACTCTCAGAAGTGGAATACAAAGTTATCCTTCATAGCAAGTATGAGGACCTATGTTGGCTATATGAGATCCTATCCCAAACAAAACAAAGACACTAACAATAACAAAAAACTGGAATGAGAAAGAAGAATAAGACTTAACTTTTAGGTACTTGAATCTTAGGGCTAAGAGGCCCTGGTGTCTCAGTTAGACTGTTCTGTAAGATCATCTTGGAACTCAGAGTTGCTATCAGAGATACAGATAACATGGAGGATACAGCTCATTATGGCTTATGTTGTTCAGTTTCCAGTGACTCTAGGTGGATGACACCATGCTGACAAGCCCTGCCTAGATGGGGCTGCTGCCTAGGTAACTGAATAATACATAGAGCTAAAAACAAACAAACAAAACATTGCCTTGAGGTTTGGCATGACGCTGAAGCCATTTTTTCCCCTGTAACTTAGCCGTATAGGGAGTGATTGGTCAGAAGCCATCCTTGGGGTACAATGATCTTTTTAGAGACCCTCTGCCTCGATGCAGTATTTAGAGCAGTGGTTCTCAGCTGCGGGCAATTTTGCCTTTTGAGGGACATAATAAGCAATACATGAAGATAGATATTTTTATTTTAACAGCAGCATTGTTGCTGGCCTATACTGGGTACATGCCAGAGATATTGTTAAATGTCCTGTAGTGATCCAGAGCACAGCCCCTACAATAAAGATAACCCCAACAAAATGTCATTGATGCAGAGGCTGAGAACCACTGGTCTAGAGTGACTCTTGTCTGTCTCCATGTGAGAGTGCTGATTAGAACATGCCAAGAATCTGTGCCCAGGCTTGTGTTAAGGCGTCTTCTTAGTAGACAAAAGGCCCTTGAAGCACCGCTGGCCTCAGGCTTTTCTACTAACAAAAAAGGTGCCTTCCTTCCACTCTACATACCTTCAACAGAAAGGCCTCTTTGTGTTGGATGAGGCCAAGCTCACTTGGCACAATTACAAGGCTGTGTTGTTTTCTGTCTTTACAGGCTGGCACTTGTCTGTCTGCCTCATGTGTATTGCTGTCTTATCCCTTCATTACTAGACATTCCAGACTACAGTTAATGACTATATTGGTAATGTGTTAGGATATATTTTCATTTTCAGTAATAGTAGCTAATTCATTCTACTTTCCTTAGTATTTTTCTTAACACTAAGTCCATTATCCTTTTCAAGCCATAGGGTTGAATGTATCTCTTGGAAATTAATTTTTCTTTGCTTCCAATGTAGTTTTGACTGAGAACTAGACATTCAACCAAGCAGTGACTGCTGGAGACCCTTTGTTAGTATCTTGTCTTCTAGGAGCATTCTTAGAGCACGTTCAATATACCTGTCTACCTGCCTCATTTCCTCTCCTGGCATCTTTTCCTCTCACTTCCTGTGTCTGCTGATGGTCTAAGCTACTCTCAGAACCACTCAACATTAGAGCTTTTGTCCTGAGCACTAGAGTCTTCTGATGGTGTTGAGATGGAATCAGTTTTGTCTTCAACTTTGCTTTGTTCAAGATGTTTTCATGGTTTTTTGCTTTGTGTTCATATTTTAGTGGAAGCAGGAGCATAAAGGGATGTATTCCAAATTGCCAACCTCTGTAGTTCATGTGAGAGTGGTAGAAAAAGAACATAGGTATGGTTATGTCTACGATTAGAAGAATATCTGTGTTTTTGTTTTCTTGTTTTAAAGATAGGGCTTCTTTATAAAGCACGGGTGGCAGCTGGACAGTGGTGGCACATGCTGTTCAGGTGGATCTCTATGAGTTCGAGGCCAGCCTGGTCTACAGAGTGAATTCCAGGACAGCCAGGGCTACACAGAAACTCTGCCTTGCAAAAGAAAAACAACAGCAACAACAATTATTAGAACAGGTAGCCTGGAACTCCACCTGCTTTAGACTCCCAAAGGATAGAATTATTGTGACAGACATTTCAGAAGTACTTAGATAAATGAACCAATTTTATTTTTTCATTTTTAAATTTTGTTTTGAGACAAAATTCCATGTAGTCCAGGGTAGACTTGAATTTGCTACACAGCCAAGGATGACCTTGAGTTGCTAATTTTCCTATCTCCTATCCCCACCCTCACCCCTAAACACTGTGCTCTCTCTCTCTCTCTCTCTCTCTCTCTCACACACACACACACACACACACACACGCATGCATGTGTGCACACACACTCAAGCATTTGTATGTGGCTGCTCAATGAATACTTTTGGATTCTCTGGAGTTATAGTTTATGGGCAGTTGTGAGCTATGGGTGCTGAGAACCAAACTCCGAACAGCCAGTGCTCTTAACTACTGAGTGTCTCTCCAGCTAGAAAGCTGAATGTTTGAAATGAAGCTTTATTGATGCTGTTTGGAGGCTATAATTAGAACAGTTCTGGAACTTTTCACTTGGGAAACTTATTCTTTGAGCGAGTAAATTCTCATTGATAAGAGCAAAAATGATTCCAATGTGACCCATATCCTTATCCTGACAATTAGAGGGAACAGGTAATACTCTTCTGAAAGGTAGTTTTTGATATGGATCTTCAGATAGGATGGTGATGAATCTCACCAAATTACTCTGCTGTCACACATTTTGACTTCTTGCTGACAGCAATGGTTTTCAAAACCAAGTAGTGTACAGATTTCTTTTGGGGTCTGATAATTAATTTTGAACCTGCGGTACCTGCTTACCTGCCTGCCTGCCTGCCTGCCCGCCTGCCCTATCTATCTATCTATCTATCTATCTATCTATCTATCTATCTATCTA
>NW_021604877.1:129625-173202 GCF_004785775.1 Grammomys surdaster | reverse complement strand
CTATCTATCTATCTATCTATCTATCTATCTATCTATCTATCTATCTATCTATCTATCTATCTATCTAGGGCTTTTTTGACAGGCTAGCCTTGAACTCCTGATCCTTCCATTTCTGCCTCTTGAATGTTGGGATTGCAGTCATGAGCTGTCATGCCTGATTTTATTGTATTAAGTGGTCTCTCTCTCTCTGTATTCATATAATGAGGCTTAAGTTGCTATGTAAGATTTATATATAAATGTAAAAAACATATTTAAAAGATAGTCATACTATGTAGCCTAGACTGTTCTCAAACATATAGATCCAGCTGGTATTAAATATGTGGTCAGCCTGCTTCAGCCTCCTACATGCCTAGATCACATGCTTGTACTCCCACTCTCTGATAAGAAAAGCATGTACTCAGCAAAAAGCCGCTTACTACCAAGCCTGACAACCTGAGTTCAATCTCTGGAACTAACATGCAGGAAAGAGGACTTAGTCTGTCAAGTTGTTCACTTACCTCCAGTCTCTATGTACATCACAAACAATAACAATACATTATTAAAACCTTAAAAAATCCAATGAAACGGTATCTTGTTGCTTCTGTTCAGTTGCTCAGACTCTTAAATCCAGTATATCTATATTATGGGAGCCATCTGATGACACATTCCTTCCACCCTTTCTCACTAGCTAAGCTACTGTGAACTATGATTTGTACAGTAAATCATGATATCATTTGACCTCAATTGGTTTGAACATACTTCTTGTGAGTTTGCTCCTTTATATAGCAATTAACTTACTTTTTTTTTTTTTTTTTTTGAGAAAGCATCTCACTGTGTAACCCTAGCTGGCCTGGAACTTCCTATGTGGACCATCTCTCTCTGCCTTCTGAGTACTAGCATTAAAGGCAAGAACCATCACACCAAGCAGAGATTAATTTTTGATAATAAATAGAGGTAAACTTTAAACATCTCAGAACAGCACATGAATGTAAAATCATTTTTAAAAGATAATTTTTATGATTGCCCATTTAAAATAACCCAACATTATGATATGGAGAGATGAGCCACTGTGGTACTTCAACTTTGGTGATTATGTGATTTACCATGTTGTGAATGATCACTTGGTAGTATTTTTTATTAGAACTGGCTTCTATTATGACAGAAATTCTTCTCAATTTGAGGTAAGCAAAAGAGGGAGGTTAATTTATACAAAACTAAAATATCTATGGATGAGAGGCCTTCAACAGGCATTCTCTTACTCAGGGGTTTAATGATATCATTTAAATTCATCTCCTGGCTCTGTTTTGCCTCTGAATGGGGATTTCAGCAGAGACAGGGAGGAGAGATGGATGGATGAGTGGACGGATAGATGGGTGGGTGGGTGAGATAAGTAGATAGTAGTAGGACAGAGAAGGAAGGAAGGACAGAGAAGGAAGGAAGGAAGGAAGGAAGGAAGGAAGGACAGAGAAGGAAGGAAGGAAGGAAGGAAGGAAGGAAGGACAGAGAAGGAAGGAAGGAAGGAAGGAAGGAAGAAAGGAAGGAAGGAAGGAAGGCAGATAGATAGATAGATAGATAGATAGATAGATAGATAGATGATAGATGGATGGATGGATGGATGGATGGATAGCATAATGATTTATAAAATGAGCTCTAGAATCTGTCTGTTTGAGACAAAATCTTGATCTTACCAATTCCTACAATTCCTAGCTGGATAACTTGGGGAAGATTATATATAATCTTTTAGTGGCTCATTCATCATCATTATAGTAAAGATAAAATAGAATAACTATTTCATGAGGTATTGGTAAAGATTAGTGAGTTAAAATAGCTGAGATGCTTAAACACTATCATCATTCAGTACTATATAAGTGATGGTTTCTGTTAATATAATTATTACTAATATTGTAGTTCAGGATCAGTTCATCTGGATAACAAAAGACTCAATGTGCAAGATAATCCCCTTTGAGTCAGTAAACAAAAATCTTTTTTTTTTAAGATTTATTTATTTATTATATATGAATACACTGTAGCTGTCTTCAGACACACCAGAAGAGGGCAACAGATCTCATTACAGATGGTTGTGAGCCACCATGTGGTTGCTGGGATTTGAACTCAGGACCTCTGGAAGTGCAGTCAGTGCTCTTAACCACTGAGCCATCTCTCCAGCCCCAGTAAACAAAAATCTTAGAGCTTTGTTTCTTTAAATCTTATTTCAAGCCGGGCAGTGGTGGCGCACGCCTTTAATCCCAGCATTTGGAGAGGCAGGTGGATTTCTGAGTTCGAGGCCAGCCTGGTCTACAGAGTGAGTTCCAGGACAGCCAGGTCTACACAGAGAAACCCTGTCTCAAAAAAAAATCTTATTTCAGAAATAAGCTGTGTCCAGGATTATGAAATGTACTAGTTGGCTCATTTTGAATTATATGTTCTACTTCTAGAGGTAGATTTAGCATGGTCTGAAGCATATTATCTGAGAGCAAAGGAGAGGTGGCTCTTCCAATACAGACTCAGAGTATCATTATTAAGGAAAAGAGAAGTAGATTCTTGGTGGTCCACTTGATCATCTTAACACGATCATTATAATGTTATGAGGTGGTCATACAATGCTATAGCAATCTCTCTGGGGTCAATTCTTGGTAGTTTATGTCTTCCACTGGACAACATTTATCTTAAATTTGAATTGCTGCCAGGCATGGTGACCCATACCTTTAATTCCAGCAGTTGAGAAGGAGAGGTAGGCAGAACCCTGTGATTTATGATTTTGATTGGCCTCGTTTCAGGCCAACCAAGGTTTGTGTCTCAATACATTTTGTATGGTTGGAGAGATGTGTCAGCAGTTAAGAACACTGGTAATTCTTCCAGAGGACTGGGGTTCAATTCCTAGCACCCACACATGGTAGCTCACAGCCTTTTGTAACTCTGGTTACAAAAGAGGATCTAATTCCCTCTTCAGGACACCATGGGCACTGTCCACATAAAGTACAAACATACATGCAGGCAAATACCCATATACAAAATAATTTTAAAATTTAAAAGCTGTACTTTATATAAAAACAATAGTTTTGATATCTGGATTTTTTGTTAAAATACCTAAATTTAGTATATATTTTAAATTCTTTTATTATTATAGCTGTATGTCTATATGTATGTGAGTATGGGCATGTGTGTGCCGCAGCGTGCATGTGGAGGCCAGATGACAACTTTTGAAAGTTCAATCTTTTCTTTTACCATGGAATCCATCAGGTTATTAGCCACCCGATTTGACTGCTCGGAACTGAATTCAGGTCCTGGAAGAATAGCAAGTGCTCTTAATCCCTGAGCTGGCTCTTCAACCCTTCCCTCAAGATATACATGACACTATCTTCTAAAATCTTGAGCAATTGTCTTCTATTATAACTACTTTTATTAATTATAAATACAAACACAAATTTGTCTCTGAAGTTGAGAGCCTGTTTTCATAGTTAGATGAACCATATTTTTTTTTGCTTCTGTTTTTGCATATATATGTGTGTGTATGCTGGTCCTACTTATTTGTGTTTTTGCATGTGTGTGGGTAGACATACTGTCTCAGTTGGGTTTCTGTTGTTGTGATAAAACACCATGACCAAAAGCACTTGGTTATGAAAGGGTTTATTTCAGCTTACATTTGTAGTTCATTGTAAAGAGAACTCAGAGTAGCAATTCAAGGCAGGAACCTGGATGGAAGCAGGAACTGAAGCAGAAGTCAAGGGGACACTGCAAACTGGCATGCTCCTTATGGGTTGCTCATCCTGCTTTTTTATATAGCATCACCAGTTCAGGGGTAGCACAGCACACAATGTGGTCCTTCCTACATCAATCACCAATCAAGTAAATGCCACACAGACCATTGCTGTGGGGTTATTTTCTCAGTCGAGGTTCCTTCTTCCAAAATGACTTTATCTTCTGTAAGGTTGACCCAAAACTAGCCATCACACACAGGTATGTGGGCATGCATGCATATGTATTCACATGTGTGTAGAGGGCAGATATTGACACTGGGTGTCCTCCTTAATTACTCTCTACTTTTATGTATTTAAGGTCTCACTTAAATTCGTAACTCACTGATTCAGCTAGTTTGGCTAGCGAGCTTTACTTGTCTCTGCCTTTCAAGGTGCTAGGATTGTAGGTGGGCCACCATGCCCACCCGTCATTTATGTGGGTGCTGGAGATCCAACCTAAAGTCCTCATGTTTGTGTGGTAAGTAGTTTACCTGCAAACCATCTCCCCACCCATTTCTACTTTTACCTGTTAAAAATAAAATAAAAAGATATAGAATTGAAATTTATATATAGTAAGCTATCTTGACCAGTTTTGTGGAGTAGAACTTTCTATAGAACTGGAAATGTTGTATAATTTGTGATGTCTAGCATGGTAGCCACTAATCACTTATAGCTATTGGATATTTCAAGGATGACTAATGCCACTGATGAACTGGATTTATTAAACTAATTTTAAAAGATTTCAATTTAAATAGCCATTAGTAGCTGCTGGCTGCCTCTAGATAGTGCAATTCTGCATAGAAGCTTCAAATAAGAGAATAACTGTAAAGCACCCAACTTGTAGTGGTGAATTAGTTAAACCGCTTTGGCTCCTGGATTTGCGAATCACACACACACACACACACACACACACACACACACACACACACACATGTCTAGGCCAATTTAATCAATTTCACAAGTGCACATACATACTTATATACATACACATGACCTGAACACATAGATATTGACACCCATATGTATGTACATACATATAGACAGACAGACATATATTCATACATACATTTGGTGGATGGGCCAGGGCCCTAAAAAGCCACACTTTATTTCTTCTTGCTAGCCTGTTCATACCTTCTTATACAAAAGTTCCTTATAAAATTACCTCATAGATAAAATGTTATAGAAAAAGAAAATTACAGAAGGATGTTGATAGCAAGTTCAAAGCAGTGTTTCATTCTATAAGCGCATCATAAGTTCAAAGCAACAGTTTCCCATGGCCTTCCTTTGTCATGATTCACACCTGTGGCCTCATCCTTGGACCTGACCTAGAATGAATGTTTTTCCTTGATCACAAATCTGTCCCAAGCCTATTTCTCTTCTTAGTGTAATTTATGAAGGCTCATTGTATTCCTTGTTATGCAGTCTTTCCTTACCATTCTATGAGGAGGGTGTACATTCTCTTCTTGATTCTAACTTTATTATCTTTCTGGCAAAACACCTAAACCATCTCTTTAAATTTTCTTCCTAAAATTATTTGAATCAAATCAGGAATTCTATATAGTCACTAATTCATCTAAACAGCATTAATTCATGAAAGTTCATCTTCATTTTGATCTGCAGTAAATTTTCCCAATAGGGTGGGCTGATACCCAAGAATCATTAGACTATGTAATAATGGCAGGAAAGGCATATCAGCAGTGAGAAGCAATCCTAGGAAGGAATCTCTGGGACTGTTCCTCTCCAGAGTACACCAGTCACAGCCATGCAAAATTGTGGGCCATCTCCAGGAAACTCACTTGCTTGCTATAGCCTTTCCTAGGTGACTTCTGTCAATGAATTATTTTAGATAAACTCCCACTATCCTTTGTTTTATTTTCCTATATGCAAGAATAAGTGCTCTTAACTGCTGAGCCATCTCTCCAGTCCTTCATCCATTTCTTTAATCTATACTTCACTGATGCTATTAAGTTTTTGGACTGGAAACCAACTTCTAGAAAGCTTGGCATTATGTGGGCCATGATGAAAGTTTGGTTAAATTGGATGAGTAGTTCTCATAACTGATAACATTTATAATAATTAAAAAAAATCATTATCTTGGCCTGAGATATAGCCAGGATCTTAACCCAGATTCCTGAGTTTGAACCCTAACACAAAATAAACTAGTGTGGTTGCACCTACCAGTAATCTTAGCATTTGAGAGGTGAGGGAAGAGGATCAGAAGTTCACAGTCATCCTCAGCTACATTTTGAGTGCCAGCACAACCTGGGATATGTCAGTCTTTATCTAAAAATACATACATTATTTTGGGTTTTTTTGTTTGTTTTGTTTTGAGATAAAGGCAGCTTCAATCTCACTATGTAGCTAAGTTGTTGTTGAATTTATGATCTTTCTTTTTCAATATTCCCCAATGGTAGGATTATAGGTGTGTTCACCATGGTTAAGTTTAAAACTATTTTAAAGTAAAATTTGTTGAGACATAAAGAAGATACAGCTATATTATTTTATTTTATTTATGAGGTGGGGGTTTATCTGTATAATCTTGACAGGTCTCATACTCACTCTCTAGCCCAGACTAGCTTGAAATGCCATCCTTTTGCCTCAGCTTCTTGTAAACTGGGATTATAGTCATGAGGCAGGCACTATGTTCCATAATATATTTATTTCAAATATAAAGTTGATGGACTTTGGTAGATGTTATAATTTGTATAATCACCACATTCAGGATACAGAATATCTCTTTCCTCTCAAATTACTACTTTTTACTCTGTCCTGGTCAGTTCTGGCCAAAACCAATCATTGTTAATTTTATCATATTAAGAGCTTCATATAAGCAGATTCATACAGGGACTATTCCTTTCAGACTTACAGTGTTATAGACATGGGGATGTTAAGAACACCAACATGGCAAGTGCATGGTCAGTGTGGCTACAACAGCAAGTGTAACTTAAGGCACACTGCTTGAGTGTAGATTACTTCAGCACTGTCATCTTTCAGACTCAAAAGGAATACGGGGGGGGGGGCGGCAAAAGGATAACTAAATCAAAGAAATTTTTGGAGTAATGTTTTTCTTTGTCTTTCTACAGTGTACAACTGGACTGTGGATGAGGTGATACAGTGGCTGATTACGTATGTGGAGCTGCCACAGTATGAGGAAACCTTCCGGAAGCTGCAGCTTACTGGCCATGCCATGCCAAGGTTAGAAACTGGGCTGGATTTTTCTCTTGAGGGTGTAGGGAACAGGCTGGGAGTGGGTCTACCTTCAGGTTGCTCTGGACAATTCAATAAGGCTTCATCCTCAACAGGGTCTGTAACCAGCTACTCTTCTCAGATCTATTGTGTGCTTGCTATAGAGCATGAAGGCCACTTTGTTTTGTTCTCTTGTGTAATAATTTTTATCACTCCTGGGAATCATATCAATGGCTTCCATTTGTTGGCTACTCCGTACATGCAAGACTTGCTCAGTGGCTTACTTGTCTCTAAGCTTATGACTTGGGTTCAATCCCTGGAACCCACATGATGGAAAGGGAAAACTGATTCCCACAAATTGATATGCACACATTCACCATATAACATGACACACACACACACACACACACTACAAGTAAATAAATAAAGAAGTGTATTTTTTCAGAAAGAAAACTGACTTATTAAGTCTATTATGAGGACTCAGTGAACCATGAGGGTTGTCTTAGGGACTCTATTGCTGCAGTGAAAAACCATGGCCAAAAAAGCAAATTGGGGAAGAAAAGATTTATTCTGCTTACACTTCCATATGGAGACAGGAGCAGAGGCCATGGAGGGGTGCTGTTTACTGGCTTGCTTCCCCTGGCTTGCTCAGCCTACTTCTTTATAGAACCCAAGATGACTTGCCCAGGGATGGCACCACCCATAACGGGCTTGGCCATTCTGAATTGATCACTAATTGAGAAAATGCCTTACAGTTGGATCTTATGGAGGATTTTCCTCAACTGAGGCTTCTTCTCTGATGACTCCAGCTTGTGTCAAACTGACCCAAAACCAGCCAGTACACATGTGAAATAGCAGAACACTATTAGATAGTATTAGTAAATACTGGTATTGCTGGTGTCACTGAGAATTAGCTCATAGAACGAATGGTGATAACACAAAATACATTTTGCAGAAGTAACCTAGATAGTTTAAGAATTCCCAGGCTTTCAGAAAGCATCTATTTTACATAAATTATACAGAAGACCAGGTGTGGTTGCGAATGTCATTAATCCTAATACTCCAAAAAACAGAAGACAGTGGATCTTTGTGAGTTGGAAGGCATCCTGGTTGACATAGTGACTTCCAAGACAGCCAGGGATATATAGAGACCTGTGACATAAGATAAAATGAAAAATTTACATAAGAGGAAATTGAGGTCTCTGGGGAGGAACTAAGCAGCTTATGATTAATTAGACAAGTGAGAATACTTAGGACCAGAAGCCAGATCTCCTGACCAGCTGGTCATAGTGCCTCATTCTCTCTCTCGTTAGGTGCCCTTGATTGCCTTCCAAGTTCAGAGGAGGAAGTAGCTGCCATTCCTCCATGTTCATACAGAAGTAGAAAACACACGCTGTGATGTCAGAAGCTTTTCTTCTAGTTGTGGGAATAAAGCTATGTATTAGGAAAGATAACCAACGGTACAGGGTAATACAGTGTTAACTATGCCCTTAGAGGACTCAGGCATGTGGTTTCCATCTTTTTGTATCTTATATTCTTTTCCTTCTATACCTGCTTTGTTTTAGCAGAAAAAAGAGAAAGTCCATTTTTTCTTCAGTCATTTCAATTTTTAATATGTCAAAGTCTTATTATCAGCATGGTTAAAGATCATAAAACCTACATTAATCTTATTAGGAAGACAGTTGGTTTTTTGTTGTTGTTTTTGGGTTTTTTTGTTTGTTTGTTTGTTCTTTGGTTTTTTGAGACAGGGTTTCTCTGTATATCCCTGGCTGTCCTGGAAAACTCACTCTGTAGACCAGGCTGGCCTGGAACTCAGAAATCTGCCTGCCTCTGCCTCCCAAGTGCTGGGATTAAAGGCGTGCGCCACCACTGCCCAGCACTAAGATAGTTGTTAATAGGACTAACTCAGTGTTGTTTACAAGCAAGTTTATATATAATAGCAATGGGTTAGAATTAGAGCTGTTTAGAAGGCCCAAGAACAAGTGGCTCATTGAGCATGGCGTTCTGACCTGGACTGGACAAGAGAATACTTTTTCTCATGAAGAGAGGTGGGGACAAATATATAGAAGAATTCCTAGAAGCAGAAGCACAAGAGAAATCACCGGTGAGATTCTCAGCAAGTAAAATACCTATGTTTGAGCCCCAGAACCTTAAAACAAAAGCTAGAAATGTTGGTGCATATCTGTAATCCCAGCACTTCACAGTGAAATGGGAGGTGGTGACAGAATTTCTTGGAAGCCCATTGAGCTAATTAGCCTGGAATATGTCTCCTGGGAGAAATAAGAGAAACCCCCCATCAACAATGTGGAAGGAGAGACTCAACCCCTGAAAGTTGTTCTCAGACCTCCACATGTACCCTGTAGCACTTGCATGCCTTCACTCATATCATATTATATATATGTATACACATACATACATGCATGCATACATGCATACTTACATACATACATAAAACAAGAATAAATAAATAAGAAGCATAAAAATATGTAATTAGATATGGAAACTGCCATAGATTGTTAGTCCCTAAAGGGTAGAATACTTAGGAGATTGTAAATACGGAGACAGAGGATGATCAAATTCTTGGTAAATACTCCCTGTTAAGAGACAACTTATTGACTGTGGAAAGATGGCTCAGCAGCTAAGAAGAGTTGCTGCTCTTCCAAAGGACCGAGGTTCAATTCCCAACACCTGTATGGGAGCCCAGCCATCTGTGACTCCAGTTCCAGAATGCCTCTGTGGGTAACCTAGTGTAGAGACATACACACAGGCAAAACACTCATAAGAATAAAATAAACTCACTTGTTTAGACTCTGCTCTAGAGTACAAAGGAGAACAATCACAAAAACTGAATGTGTTCCTGGAAGAGATAAATTAAATAATCACTCCAAAGTACTTTTTGATGTCTAAAACCTGACCACTATTCTTTGTCTTAATAGGCTAGCTGTAACCAACACCACCATGACAGGGACTGTACTGAAGATGACAGATCGGAGCCACAGGCAGAAGCTGCAGCTGAAGGCCCTGGATACAGTGCTGTTTGGGCCTCCTCTCTGTGAGTTTTGTGTCGAGGTCTACTGCTGTGCTATGGAACCCAAAACCATTGAGAGTGGCTAGACTGAATCCTGGGTCTCATAGGCACTCCTACAGTACAGCCTCTTCACTTTTCACTGGTGTTGAGATATGAAATAGCCTTATTTTAATCTAGCCGTATTTAAATATTTAATCTACTCATTCATTCAATATTTTTCCAGGTGAGGGATGTAGCTCAAGTGATAACGTGCTCACCTAGCCCTCACGAGACCCTGGGTTCAACTTCTGCACAGCCAGACTAAAACCAGTGTTCTCTCCTAGTACTTGCAGAGTACCAGCAGAGTACTAGTACTCATACTAGTCTATGCTCCAGACTAGGGTCAGAGAAAACACCATTTAGGAGACGTGGCACATCATCTCTGTCTTTTAGAGGAGGCCTAGCATCATTCTATGAATTTACCAAGAGAAGACATTGTGGGTGGAAGAAATAATTTAGAATAGGAAGGCTAAAACAATTGGGAAGTACATATAGATTGAATGTTTCTTAGCTGTTAGCTGCCATCTCTGGGTTTGTACAGAGGGAAGGAACCGATTGCTGAAAACATTGGTGCCTGGGAAAGACTAAATGTGCTTTTAATAGAGCAATAGACACTTATTAAATAGTTCAGTCTCTGGAGTTCTGATTGGTGAAAATGGTTTGCCTTGCCATCCTTTTCTTATTTTAATGGAGCCAAGAGAGAACAAAAGAGACCACAATTTCTAGCAGTGCATGGTGGTGTATGTTTCCAATCTTGTAAGGGAGACTGAGTCAGGAGAATTTTGAGTAATTGCCTACTTGGGCTGCATAGTAAAATCCTATGTATGTGAGGTTGGGGGTGTGTGGAGAAAGAAAGATCTGAAGGCAGATCTCCCTTGAGGGCCTGTACCTATACTTGGGCATGACTTATTTGCCTTAACTCTCCTTTGAGAAGCCCACACCCTGTTCTTGGGTGTGTTTTACTTTTTTTCCAAGAGCCTCTTTCTTAAAAATTATGCTTCTGTCTGTATTAAAATATCTTTATCAAACCACAAGTCTGCTTTATTAAAGGGAAAGAAAGAAACTACAGACTAAATCAAGTACTCTAGCTGGAAGAATCAACTAACATAAAGACCAGAGTCCAGGCTCCATGCTGCTAGGTCCAGATGATCAGAACAGGAAAAGCCTTAATGGAGGAGGTTAAACTGGTACTCTATCAAGGACTTGGAGAGTGTTTTCTAGGCCCATTTCATATAACCTATATGCTGCGTGTGATCTAGAGTATATCATAACTAAGAGTATTTCATGTCATCTAGATTAGAATAGCTATAACAACAATCATAATCGTAGTTTCAGCTGTGCATGGCGGTGCACACCTTTAACCCCAGCACTCAGGAGGCAGAGGCAGGTGGATCTCTGTGTACTTAAGCTATTGTGGCCTACTTACAGGTTCCAGGCCAGCCAGGCTATACATGAGACACTTTCTTAAAAAAAAAAAGTTTGGACTTTTTGGTTTCTTTTTAGACTTTTAAATTGTTTGTTGGCTTATTTTAGTTATTTATCTTGTGTGTATATGTTTATGCATGTTCACTAGTGTGCACATGCAGATGCCAGAAAATGGTCTTGGATCTTTCCGAGCTTACTGGCATTTATGGGATACCTAGTTTGTTATGTGGGTGCTGAGATCCAAATTCTGGTCCTCTTGATTGTATAGCAAATGCTTTTAACTGCTGAGCTATCTTTCCAGCTCCTAATAATAGTTTCTAAATAATGAAAAATAAGATATGAAAAGTTACAACTCTCCAGCTTTGCCAATGATAATGTAAAGTGGTACAGTTACCATGCAAACCAGTCTGGTAATCCTGCAAAAAACTTAAACATAAGAGTTACCACAACCCAGCAATTACATATATAAGTATACATCCAAAAAATTAAAACAGGCACTCAAATGAGTACATTTATACATGTGTTCATAATAGTATATGTCTAAGACCAAATGGGGAAATATCCTGAACGTTCATGATCAGATAGGTGGATAAACTAGCTGTATTATATACATGCAGTGGAGTGTTTTCAGCCATAAAAATAGGAGTTCTGATACACACTGTAGTATAGATACCTAAAAATCCATTATGCTAAATTACAGAAGCTAGTCATAGAAGGTCATATTCTGTGTTTCCATTTATATGAAACACCCAGAATAGGTAAATCCACAGACACATCCTAGAGTCAAAATAAATGTTGGTGGTGGGCAGGAACTGGAAAGAGGAGGGAATGAGAAGAAAATGTTTATTGGGTGGCGAAAAGATTCTTTTTGAGGCAGGGTCTTACTCTAAAATCTAGGCTTGCCTTGAGCTTGTGATAATCTTCCTGTCCCAGTCTGAGTGCTGGGATTACAGACATAAGTCAAGGACTCCAACCCCTCCACCCCCTCCCACACAAGGTCTTGTTCTATAACTCAGACTTGGTCTTAGATTCTTGACAGCTTCCTGTCTCAGCTTCCCAAGGGGATTATAGACTTTTTCTTTCATTCTCATCACTAGGGATCAAACTAGGCCCCTGCACATGCTAGATAGGCACCTTACTAAGCTATATCCCCACTTTATTTCATAATTTTATTTTGGGACAAAGTCTCACTAAGTTTCCTAGGCTAACTTTGAAATCATTCTTGTTTAGGGTGTCTAGCAGAAAAATGATGATGATGATAATAATATATTACTAATATTATTAGTATATACTGGTTATTATATATTGATGAAATATATTATTAATTTTATTACTATCCTCATTATTATTATTTGTCACTGGGAACCGAGCCCAAGTTTTCTTCATGTGATAGGTAAATGTTCTTCTGCTAAGCTACACACATTCCCAGCTTTTCTCTTTCCCCATTTCCACCTCCTACTATGTATCCTTGGCTATTCTAGAGATATTTATCAGGCTGGCCTCAAATTCACAGAGGTCCACCAGCCCCTTCTTCCTGAGTGTTGGGATTAAAGATGTATGACACCACATCTACTCCTCTCCTATTTATTCATGGGCATAAGTTTTACTTTGGCGTGATAGAATTGCTTTGGAACTAGTATAGAGTTGATATTGATATATTTGGAATGTACTGTATGCCCCTGAATTGTTTATTTAAAAACAATTAATTTGTATTATATGAGTTTTACCTCAAGATACTGCTTTGAAAAAGTTATTTTGTATGTCTGTTTGTGAGCCTGAATGTATGTTATTTGTACCACATAATCAGAGGTACCCACAGAAGCCAGAAGAGGGCATTGGATCCCCTGGAACTAGAGTTACAGGTGGTTGTGTGCTGTTCAATGTTCCTGCTGGGAACTGAACCCCAATCCTCTGCAAAATCAGCCAGTGCTCTTAATTACTAAGCTATCTCTCCAGTCTCCTCCTTATTTAAAAACAAACAAACAAACAAACAAAAAAACCCTAAGAAGCAAAAGGAAGAAAATATAAGTTGTGTGTCAAAGGACATATCAAGTGATTAAAGAATAACTGGGCAGTTAGCATATATCTTTAATCTTCGCACTTGGGGGTACACTGAGGTGGTGCTATTCTCTTTACCACATCTTAGGGAAGGATGAGAAGCCTTCAGAATTGTTCTCAGGCCTATTATCCAATCCATACTAGGACTTGGCCAGTAGAGAGATAGGCACAGACGTTATTATGATAGTATGTGCATATATGCTTAAGATAAACAATTCCTTCCAAGTTGAAAGGTCTGCCTTTTACAAGAGGAATCACTGAGGAGGAGATGCAGTGAATTGCAAGCTAAGTGTGCCATGCATGCCCCGACTCACTGTGCCCTCCCTGTCTGGCAGTGACTCGACATAATCACCTGAAGGACTTCATGCTGGTGGTGTCTATCGTTATTGGTGTGGGTGGCTGCTGGTTTGCCTATATCCAGAACCGTTACTCAAAGGAGCACATGAAGAAAATGATGAAGGATCTGGAAGGGTTACACCGAGCTGAGCAGAGTCTGCATGACCTTCAGGAAAGGTAAGACCTTGCTTTTTTACCACAGCCCTGGTACTGCCAGCTCTTGGAAGTCTCCTGTGGCACCTTGTTGATATGGTTCTAAAGCCTCTACCATCCTTCTAGAACTGTTCTGAGATCCTAGCTTCCTGCCATCCAGTTCAGTTGCCCTGGGTAGATACTCCTCTAGAGAGGTACTTTTATTTTATTTTATTTAAAACCAACCAAACAAACAAAAATCCCACCTTTTTTCCTCTGAGCTTGAAAGGAAGAAATGCACAGCTGCCAGATGTTTTGAGCTTCCCTGGCAGGGCCTTGTTCTGACCTTTCTATTGATTCTCCTGCATCTTGATCACTTCCTTTCTCATGCAAATGGATACAGTTAACTGTTTCCCATGGCTCCCAAAGAAACCGAATACACCTAGCTAGCAGTCATGGTGCCACAGGTCTATAATCCTAGCATTTTGGAGGTGGAGGCAGAAGGATCAGGAGCACAAGGTTATTATGGACTACTAACATGTTTGAGACTGGGGTACATAAGACTGTTTCAAAAAGAAAACAAAAAGGGCTGAGAATATTGTTGATATCAGTTGAGAGAGTACATACCTAGCATATGCCTAACTCTACATAAAACTAGACTTAGAGGTCTGCCTGGCAAGTACTTTAGCAGGTAAAGATGCAGCCAAACTTGACGTTCTGAGTTTAATACCAGAACCCACATGTTAGAAGAAGAGGACTAATTCCTGGAAGTTGTTCTTTAATCTCTACATGTATGCTGTGGCTCCCAGGTGGGTGTGTGTACAGACTTACACACATACACACTAATTGTAAAACCTTTTTTTTTAAAAACTGGGCTTGGAGGCAGAAGGATTAGAAGTTCAACATCATCACTCACTATATAGCAAATTTGAAGTCAGCCTTATCCTAAGACCCTGTCTCATAAAGAAAGAAGCAAAGAAATAGAGTGTCTTAGTCAGGGTTTCTATTCCTGCACAAACATCATGACCAAGAAGCAAGTTGGGGAGGAAAGAGTTTATTCAGCTTACACTTTCCACACTGCTGTTCATCACCAAATAAAGTCAAGACTGGAACTCAAGCAGGTCAGGAAGCAGGAGTTGATGCAGAGGCCATGGAGGGATGTTACTTACTGGCTTGCTTCCCCTGGCTCGCTCAGCTTGCTTTCTTATAGAACCCAAGACTACCAGCCCAGGGATGGTACCACCCACAAGGGGCCCTCCTCCCTTGATCACTAATTGAGAAAATGCCTTACAGCTGGATCTCATGGAGGGATTTTTCTCAACTGAAGCTCCTTTCTCTATAACTCCAGCTTGTGCCAACTTGACACAAAACCAGCCACTACATAGCGTAACCTCATAAAAAATTCTCATATTATTCCTGTAGTTATTTCTCATATACTCTAAGTACTTTAAGTGTTGACTTCTGTGACTGAGTGTATATTCTTTTCCAGAACTTTTTGTCATTAATAACCTGAAGGATGGGGCTAAAGAGGTGGTTTAGAAGTTAAGAGCACTACTGATCGCTTTTCCTACAGGATTATGATTCCCAGCACACACATGGTGGCTCACAACCATCTTTAACTACAGTTCTAGGGGATCTATCATCTTCTGTCCTCCATGGGCACTGCATTCATGTGGTATGGATGCATGCATGCATGCATACATACATACATACATACATACATGTGGTATGGATGCATGCATGCATACATACATACATACATACATACATACATACATGCAGACAGACAGACAGACAGACAGACAGACAGACAGACATGCAGAATACCCGTACACAAAAAAACACATGTAAGTAACCTGAAGGACTTGATTAGAGAACATCAATCATGCTGTGCTGTCACTCTGATGGTCTGTGATTCTTTTGAAACTGTCAGAAGGTAGAGTTTTGAATAGAGATTCCAGTCAGGAAGCATTCCTGTACTCCAGAATCTAGAATTTCGGTCTTGGTTGGCAACTTCAAGGGATTCTCTGCTCCTAGGGAGACAAAAGTCATGTATGTAAAGACAGTGCAGACACTCCTAATGCAGACTCCCACCACCTTATAGTATGGTTAGATTCCAGAGCTAAGTGAATGTGGCACTGTAATCAGATGCTCTGGAATGATGGGTAGGGAAGGACAGGCCATTAAGGTTGAATATATGGGTGGGACTTTGAGGCACACAGATCTGTTCAGAAGAGGTAAAAGTCACTGAGAAGTCAGTGCAAATTTTGGAGTTGGTTTGGTTTGATCAAAGGGAGAGTTCCAGGGGAACTCTATCAAGGAGAGAGGCCTACTTCAGGATCATTTTTTAGGAAATGATTGACAGCCTAGCAACATTTGGGAAGTCTGCAGAACTCAACATAAATAGAAATAAAGCCTGAAATTGATGTCTGAGTCTACAGGATTACCTATAATCCTAACATTTGGGAGATCAAGGAGGTAAATCCGTTCAAAATCAGTCAAAGCTACGTAGGAAATTCCAGGTCAGCCTTGGCTATGAGACCCACTCTCAAACCATCCACTGAAAGAAAGAAGCCTGGTTTGTGTCCCCACCCATGTGTGTGAGTGTGTGTGCATGTGTGTGATATGTATGTCTGTTTTGAGACATGATCTTACCATGTAGTCCAGGTCTAGGCTGGCTTTGAACTCATAGTAAACCTCTTGCCTTAGATTGCTAAGAGCTGAATTATCAGTTTTTACCACCAACCTAGTGTCGTTGGCTGGGGTGTGGGGGGGGGGCCCCGCGCGCCCCAGGGTCTCTCTGTGTAGCTAAGTCTGGCCTGGAATTCATGGTGATCTTGTCTCAGCTTCTCAAGTGTTGGAATTACAGGAGTTCACTAACATGCCAGAGAAGCAGACACTATTTTCTTTGGATGAGTGCGGAAAAGCTTTTTTTATGAGCAAGGTTTCTTTTTGGTTTGAAATGTTTTATTTAAATTAATTTATTATTTTTACTGTTATTGTTATTATTATTATTATTATTATTATTATTAGTAGTAGTAGTATTTAAATCATCCCTAGCTGGCCTGGGTCTCACTTGTAGACCAGAATGGCCTGGAATTCAGAGATCTACCTGCTTCACAGTCTGTCTCAAGTGCTAAGACTAAAGGTATACACCTGGCCCATGAGCTGGGTATTGAAATTAATAGAGCCGGGCAGTGGTGGCGCACGCCTTTAATCCCAGCACTTGGGGGCGGGGTGCAGAGGCAGGCGGATTTCTGAGTTTGAGGCCAGCCTGGTCTACAGAGTGAATTCCAGGACAGCCAGGACTACACAGAGAAACCCTGTCTCGGAAAAAAAAAAAATTTGATAGATACTATTATCCCTGTCTTAGAGTTGAGGAAATGAAGGCTAGGGCGGTCACATGTCAGCAATGAACAAGAACTTTTTTTCAAAGTTTTTTTTTGTGTGTATGAGTCTTTTGCCTGCATGTCTGTATATGTACTACATGTGAGTCTGGTAACAGACAGCAGAAGCCAGCATCAGATCTCCTGGAACTAGAGTTACAGCCACTTGTGAGCCACTTTGGGTGTGTAGAACTGATTCTAGTCCTCTGGTAGAGCAGAAATAGTCTTAACTACTGAGCCATTTCTCCAACCCCTGAGCTACGAATTTTTACACTCTCCAGCAGCAGCTTTACCAGATTCGTTTCTATAAGCTTGGCTTTTAGAGGGCAAGAGGAGTTAGGTTTCTTTTTTTTTTTTTTAAAGATTTATTTATTTATTTAATGTATATGAGCACACTGTCCTTGACATATTTGAAGAGGGCATCAGATCTCATTACAGATGGTTGTGAACCACCATGTGGTTGCTGGGAATTGAACTCAGGCCCTTTGGAAGAGCAGCCAGTGCTCTTAACCATTGAGCTACCTCTCCAGCCCAGGAGTTTGATTTCTAAGCTGATTCGTGGTTACTTTGCTGGGCCCCTTGCGTTTGTACCCTTTGCCAACTAGGGGATAACTGCTGCTGTCTGAACAATTCCCATACTTCATTTGTCTGAAAAACATGCACTGTTTTCATTCCAAAGACAAAAGAATCTAAGCAAGAGACATTCCAAGTGTGGGGATAAAACTTAAGCTGCCAGCCCTCCCCACTCTCCAAGTCCTGTGCTTAATGAGCACTGTCAAACCAAGCAACAGACAGACAGCCCCTCTAGACTTGTGCACACATACACATGCCCTTCTCTGAGTACAGAGGCCACATGCCACTTGGTCCTTCCTACCTATAGAAATTCAAAGCAGGGTACTGTCATCACAAAGTTTTGGTGTGAGTAAATGTGGCACTACATATACATTCCAACTAGAATTTCACTGGTTTCAAAACAATTCTTTGAGGCAGGCAAGAATTTTGTTTCCTTTTTGCTATGAAGAAACAGGTAAAATGTGTCCCTAGTCACACAAGTGTTTGAGCCTCAGCCATGAACTTTCAATCGGGCTGCTTAATTTTTTTCCTTATTGATTGCTTTGGAGAAGGACAGTGCTTAATTGTACACTTATTTGCTAATTTATCCACACAATATTATATATTGATCTCTGTCTCCACTAGACTATGGAGATTGTAAGTAGGTTCATTTTGCTATAATAGAGAGAAAGGTGTGGTAATACTGGCTTCTTCAGGAGAGGCTGATTTGGAGATAACAGCCTTTCAGTGAAGGATTGAATCTCCAGTGGTACAGCATCTTGCAGTTGGGTCATGGGATAGTAGACATCAGCAAGAATGGAGATGGGGGAAATGGCACCTCTGATTTTTTTTTTAAGCTATGCGTGTATCGCCATCTGGTGTCCATTCTAAGGAAAAGCAACTCCTCCAAGGGCACAGTAGGTAGAAAATAGTTCTTGTTGAAGAACTGCTGGTAGCCCACTGTTTCTTAGGGCCTCAGCCACA
This sequence comes from Grammomys surdaster, assembly GCF_004785775.1. NCBI lineage: Eukaryota > Metazoa > Chordata > Mammalia > Rodentia > Muridae > Grammomys > Grammomys surdaster. The sequence goes on along the minus strand of NW_021604877.1, from coordinate 154,360 downwards.
GAGAAGTCTGGACTTGCTGGTTTTTTGTTTTGTTTTGTTTTGTTTTGTTTTGTTTTGTTTTGTTTTGTTTTGTTTTGGTTTGGTTTGGTTTGGTTTGGTTTGGTTTGGTTTGGTTTGGTTTGGTTTGGTTTTTCGAGACAGGGTTTCTCTTTATAGCCCGGGCTGTCCTGGAACTCACTCTGTAGACCAGGCTGACCTCGAACTCAGAAATTCACTTGCCTCTGCCTCCCAAGTGCTGGGACTAAAGGCGTGTGCCACCACTGCCCGGCATGGACTTGCTGTTTTTAAAAGTTTGGATTCTATATCTGCCTTTTAGTCATCTTTTTTTCTTTTTTTTCTGTTGGTTTTGAGACAAGGTCCTTTTAGCCAAGGTTGACTTTGAACTCATCTTCCTGCCTCCACCTTCCGAGTATTGGGTTTATAGTTTGTTCATCACCAGGACTGACACTTTCATTTTAATTAAATAGACAATATCCCCGGGGGGGGGTGCTTTTTATTCTGTTGTCTGTCTTTTCTCTTTCTTTTTACTACTTTTGGTGATGATAGTGATGATAGTCTCACTGGTTAGCCTGGATCTTGGATATAGACCAGGTTAGTCTTGAACTTGCATTGATTTTCGTGTCTCTACCTCTTAAGTGACTATAAGTACATGCCAATACATCTGGCCTTATCATTTACTTTTCTCTACCTCAGTTCTAAACCCAATCTCTCTTTTCTCTTCCCTTCTTTCTTTTAGATGGTGTTTCATTGTATAGCCCTAGCTGGTCTGGAACTCACAGAGATCCACCCACCTCTACTTCCAGAATGCTGGAATTAAGGTGTGCACCACCATGACCAGCCTTTTCCTTTTAAAAATATTTTATTACATAATTTATTTGTGTGTGTGTGTGCATGCGTGTGTGTATGCGTGTGTGTGTGTGTGTGTGTGTGTGTTGGTACACGTGCATTGGAGGAGGCTGGTATAAAACCATGGTGTGGATATGGAGGTCAGAAGATAACTTACCAGAGTCTGTTCTCTCATTCTACCATGTGGGCCTTAGTATCATTCAGTTGATGTGCTTGGCAGCAAGTACCTTTACCACTGAGCCACCTCACTGGTCTCTTCCCTCTTTCTTCCTTTTCTTTTCCCACTCACATTCCCCTTTCATCTTCGTCCCTGACTTTCTACCCTCTTCTTTCTTACTTCCCCCTCTTTTGGACCAAACCCAAGACCTCACTCAGGCTAACCCTGCACACTAAATCTCTTCTCTTTTCATTATCTTCATGACCTATTGCCTGATAACTTTATGGTTCCTACTAACTTAAGAAGACCAGGGAACAGCTCAGTTCTTTCCCATCTCAGGGCAATTAGTAAACTCTTTCCCTTGGGTCTTGTCTTAGTTAGCATTACTATTGCTGTGATAAAGCACTGTAACTAACAGCAACTTTGGGAGGAGAGGGTTTATTTGGCTTACACTTTTATATCACTGTTCATTATCAAAAGCAATGAGGACAGAAACTCATATATGGCAGGAACCCAGAGGCGGGAGCTGATGCAGAGACTGTGAACAAATACTGCTTACCTGCTTGCTCTTCATGGCTTGGTCATCCTGCTTGCTTTCTTTTCTTTTTTCTTTTCTTTCTTTCTCTTCTCGCTCTCTTCTTTTTCTTCTTTCTTTTCCTTTTCTTTTTTCCTTTTGAGACGAGGTTCCTCCATATAGCCCTGTTTGTCCTGTTTGTTCTAGACTCACTTGCAAACCAGGCTGGTCTCAAACTCACAGAGATCTACCTGCCTCTGCCTCTTGAGTACTGGGATTAAAGGGATGGCAGTTTTTTATTTATTTCTTGTTATTTGGGGCTCAGCAAAGGACTTGTTCTTTAGTAGGAACCTGATTAACTTGTTTAACAAATAAACAGATAGATAGATGGATTAAGATATGCAGAAGAAAGAAGGGAGGAAGAAAGGAATCAGCAGGTAATCTTTTAAGATCTGCTCAGCACAGCTCCTTAGACATATATTTCAGTGTGTGTGTGTGTGTGTGTGTGTCTGTCTGTCTATCTGTCTGTCTGGTGCGTTCTTGTGCTTGTAACAGGTATTTGAGAGTCTAAGAGGTCCAGCCAATAATTCATCTTCTATAAACTTCCCCCCTCTACTATCACCATCACCTCACCTGAACCCAAACCATTAGGTTTTGCTTCATTTTTATCTATCTTTAAGAGCTTTCTACATTTGTTGAACCTTCTAAATATCTCCAATTTGAGAATAATTATAGACTTTGAAATCACGAAAATTTGAATTCTAGCCTTTTATTTCTTATCTATATTGTGTTTTATAAAGAGATAAGGAATATATTTGGTGGATGTATAGTCTGGTGTGGGGGAAAGGGGTGCCTCTGCAGGCCCATGCTGAGGCATCTCTTCCCCTTGTGGGACCAGCCACAGTGTTAGAGTTTATTTAGGGCATGGGGAGGGGAATTGATAAAGTAGAGACAGAGAAAGGCTAGAGAGAGAGAGAGAGAGAGAGAGAGAGAGAGAGAGAGAACGAGAACAAGAGAGAAAGTAGAAGAGTAGAGGAGTAGAGCCTATGAGCATGTGGAAACAGAACAGGGAAGGGAATGGGGAGAGAGAGGGAGCAGGAGCAAGGGGACAGAGCAAGAGCAAGAGGGAGAGGAGGGGCAAGTAGTCCCTTGTATAGTGAGTCAGGCACACCTGGCTGTTGCCAGGTAACTGTGGGGAGGAGCCTAGACTAAATGCCAACAATCTTCATATTCACGTCTGTCCCAGCCTGATGTTGTTTTCTGCTAGGAGAAAAAAAATGTTAACTGTCCTGTAAACTGGTAGTTGTTATCATTTCAATGAATGAGATACTCTAGGGAAGGGATTCCGATGTTTGTGAACCTGGCTGCATGGTCTTGTTTACTAGCAGTAGAATAATGGCCAACGTAAGATTTACAGCTAGTGACTGTGGCTTCGGTTGGCCCTGACTAGCTCAGAGCTGCACAGCCAGCAGAGTAGAAAGGCTGTATGCTGAGGGCTGGTGGCTCTTACTATCTTCCTTATTGCCATAACTTATGGCATGTTGGCTGGCACCTCCTTGCCTCATCTCCTCCAGCTCTCTACATTGTTCCCCATCCCCCCACCCCACCCCAGGCTGCACAAGGCCCAGGAGGAACACCGAACAGTGGAAGTAGAGAAAGTTCACCTGGAGAAGAAGCTGCGTGATGAGATCAACCTTGCCAAGCAGGAAGCTCAGCGGCTGAAGGAGCTGAGGGAGGGTACTGAGAATGAGAGGAGCCGCCAAAAATATGCCGAGGAAGAGCTGGAGCAGGTAGGAGAGTCTGTACAGGATGCCTTGGGAGGTGTGTAAAGTGCAGAGGATCAGAGTCTGGCTGGAAAGCTTCATTTGTGAACGTTTTGAAATATGGTTCAAATCTTTCTTCTGGATTTAACGATACTAGTAAAGCTATAAAATAGTTACCATGATTTTCAAAGAATGGCAGATAATGGGAGATAAGAATCTCTTCCCTCTCCCCTTTTCATTGAGGTATTTACATCAAGTGAACAAATCTTAGATATTGAGCTGGTAAGTTTTTACATATGTGCATGCCCATGTAAGCACCACTCAGAGAGCTCACTTTTGCTCTTGTCAGATTTTACTCGAAGAGTACCTATTGTCATAGCCTGTAAACTAGATTAGTTTTGGATGATTTTGAAATTTGTAAAAATGGCAGTGGGGATGGAGAGAAGGCTTAGCAGTTAAGAGAATGTATGCTTCAGCTACAGGTGACCTGCGGAAGAATTCAGTTAGACGCTCTACCTCCTGTTGACTAAGGGGCCAGTGTAGGCAGAGACAGAAATCACCAAGCCAGGGCCCCTAGGCTGTAGCTCTGTGGTTCACAGAGTACCCTTGATATAGACTGAGAAGCCCTCAGAGCCTGATCTGTTATCTGCCATTTCTGTGCATTGCCATTTGTGTCTTTGGACTCAGGTGTGGAAACAGCGTGATCAAGTATCTCTGGAAAGCCTCCAGTGTTTGCAGGAAGCTTGGTTCAGTTCAAGGAAGGCGAGGGGGTGGGGGTGGGGGTGGGGTTCACAGGCCAGAGAGTGGAGGTACAGACTCAGCAGCTGTGCCTGCAGCTGGGTATAGACTCTGAATGGTTGGTGGGCATGAGCCTGGACAGCCAGCTTAGTGCCTGTCAGCAGTGGGCCCGCAATAAGTAGAAGACATGGTGCTGAGCTGGGAGAAGTACAGACGGGCAAATGGGGAGACACAGCTCCTGCTCCAGCATGTGCCCACGTGATGAACCATGTCTTAACTTGTTTTCCTTCTGGTCGAGTCTGGCAGCCAGGACCTTGTAAACTTCTGGTTGGGGTAGGGTTCCATCTTAAAATGTTTCCCTAGCTCCTAGTGCCACTTGCAGCTATACTCTTGCTCATGAGAACTCGGGATTTGGGAGTTTTAGGGAGTGCCAAGGTTCTCTCATGTTGACTACAGTTCAGCTCAGTTGTTTGAGGCTATGTTCTAAAGAGCTAGGCTTAAATCCACCTTTACCCTGGGCCCATTGAGCTGGACCTTTCCACCTTCAGGCTCTCACATTCTGTATCTCCCCAACCCTACCATTATAGCTACCAGAATTCCTAAAGTTAAAATGCCTAAAATATAAATAAATATAAATATAAATATAAATATAAAATATAAAATATAAAAAAATAAAATATCATCAGTGATAGCAGTATTGATAGGTACAACCCATTTAAGAAACTATTTAACATTTTCCTACCCTCTTCTCTACCTCCAGTGATATAGATCAAACTTGGGCTTTCTATGTTAGCAAGTACTCTACCATTGAACCATATTCATTGTTTGATGGATTTTACTAAAGCTAATACATAATGCTTTATTACTATATACCCAACAGAAACAAGTGTTTATGCTTACTAAGAAATATGTATTCAAAAATGTCCATAATAGTGTTACTTGTCATACTGTGTCCTGCAGCAGGCCACCTGGAGGAGGCAGGGAAAAGTCTGAAATGGGGAGTCCATAGTGGTTTCCATTCTTCTCTCTGGGTACCCAGGCACTGCTGGTATACCACTGAGAGGGGAAGTCAGGAACTGGGGGTCCAAGGTCTACCTTTTCCCGCAGGATATCTATGTGCCAGGCAAGAAGGGGAAGGCAGTGTCTTAGATGAACAGGATCTGGCTTCATTAGGAGTGAGTGCCCAGCACCAAAGGGCACTTACTAGAGGGGAGAAGCCTTGCTCAGGAGTCTTAGGCATGGCTCTTGGTCGAAAGTCTTCCACGCAGTGATCCGTAATGAAGCAGCTCTCTGAGATGATCCTTGCTTGTTCATGTTGGTTTATTTGATGGTGGATGTAAATGCATATACTTTATTTGGGGTGAACCAGAGATTATATACCTTTAATGAGGAAGGAATACCAGTTAGGGAAACTCATTGGCTGAAAGGTCAGGAATATTTAGATACCTCATTAGCATGGAGAAGAACTCCAGGTGTTATGCTGCTTGACTGAGTGTCCATGGTCCTTGGTGGGGTGTCATGGTTAAGTGTTCCAGAGCAGGTACAGATGCAGGTAGAAAATGACTCTACTCCTGTCAAATCTCTGAGATTCCTGGGGTTTGAGCTCATTCTGTTAGCATAGTCCCACATGCCCTACAATTACTCATAAAAGCCAAATAAGCTAACAACCCAAGTGATTATCAACAGGAAAATGAAAAAACTAGTTATAAATTACCTAATAGACTATTACTCAGCAATGTAAATCACCTTAGGATTTTACTTAGGGTCTTCTGTGGGAATGGTACTGTTGATTTTTACCCTATGAGAAGTTAAGATGGATCTTATATATAAAGCATATGAAAGCCAGGCTCTGTAGCTCATTCCTGTAATGGCAGCACCCAGGAAGGTGAGGAAGGAGAATTGACATGAGTTCCAGGACTACCTATATAGAGACAGTTTCTTCAAAACCAAAACAAAATATATGAGTATTTATGTTCAGTAAGGTTGTTGCCTATTACTCAAATGACTGTCAAGTTGATAAAAATACATAATAGGCTGAAAAATAAAATGAAAAAACATTTAAATATTTATTAATTAAAAGGGCTATATTTAATTCCTTACCAACCAACCTAAACATTTTATGAAAAATAACTAAATTTTTAAACTAAAACCAATATTTTTCTTTTTCTTTTTTTGGAAAGACGGGATTTCTCTGTGTAGCCCTGGCTGTCCTGGAACTCATTCTGTAGACTAGGCTGGCCTCAAACTCAAAAGATCTGCCTGCCTCTACCTCCCAAGTGCTAGGATTAAAGGCACTACCATCAATTTAATAATTTGTATATGCAATTTTTTATATTTTTTTAGTGTCTGGCTTATAGGACTGCTATATTCTTTTTGTTGTTTCTTTTTTTTTAAATTTATTTATTCTATGTAAATACACTGTAGCTGTCTTCAGACACCCCCATAAGAGGGCATCAGATCTCATTATGGATGGTTGTGAGCCACCATGTGGTTACTGGGATTTGAACTCATGACCTCTGGAAGACCAGTCAGTGCTCTTAACCACTGAGCCATCTCACCAGCTCCCTTTTTGTTGTTTCTGATACAAGCTTTCTTTATAGAATAGGCTAGCCTTGAATTGGTGAGCTCTTACTGCCTCTGTCACCTGAAGATTGAGATTATCAGTGGGCACCACCACAGCCATACTAGATTTCATTATTAGTGTTTATATTCAGTTAATTAAGTCAATTAATTAAGTCAATTAATGGCAGGAATAGGGGCTCATGCCTGACATCTAAGAACTCAGAGGAGGTGGAGGCAGGAGGATCAGAAGTTCAAGACCAGCTTCTACTTAGTAAATTCTAGGTCACCCTGAGCTACATGGAACCTTTCCATAAAAATCTAAAACTAGGATTATAGAGATGGGTTAGTAGTTAAGAGACCAGCTCCTCTTCCAGAGGACTGGTATGTGAATCTGTGTGCAGGTGCCTACAGAGGCCAGGGGCATTGGCTTTCTTTGGATGCAGAGTTACAGGCAGTTGTGAGGTACCTCATATGGTGCTAGGAATTGAACATAGGTCTTCTGCTAGAGCACTGTTCACTCTTAACTATTGATCCCTCTATGCATCCCCCAGAATTAGATTTTCAACTACGTGCTGTGTCTACCACATTGTGATTTTTTTTTTAATTTAGTATTTTTTTTTAAGTGGGTATGGGTATTTTTCTTGATCTATGCCTGTATGCCCCATGTGTGCCTGGTGCTCAAGGAGATTAGAAGAGGGTGTCAGATTCCCTGGAATTGTTGTTTCCGATGGGTGTGAGCTGCCATATAGGTGCTGGAAACTGAACCCAGGTTCTCTGGAAGAGCAGCCAGTACTCTTAACTGAGCATCCCTACAGCCCACATTGTGATGCCTTGAGGCCCACACACAGACCCCAATTTACAATAAGATTATTCAGTAGCAGATATATTCCTGAAGACACTGGGAAAGCTGTCTGAGACTGGCTGTCTGACCAGGAGAGTAAGCTAATGTGATAGCAAAGAGTGTACTGGTGAGGAAAAAAAGGTCTTCATTTGTATCCTTCTTAGCACTATTGAAGTGTGATCTTAAGTAGGCTGCTTTTCTTCTCTGTACTTACTTCCTTGTATGTGAAATCCAGAGAACAATCTTTGTCATTTCTTCCTATTGCAAGAATTGTAAAGCAGGTATGGATTCAGAGTTGTGAAGCACTGTACAGAGGTGTTGGAGAGAATGTTAATGCTCACAAACAGACTCACATTCTCATCTCCTCATAGGTTCGGGAGGCCTTGAGGAAAGCAGAGAAGGAGCTGGAATCACACAGCTCATGGTATGCTCCTGAGGCCCTTCAGAAGTGGCTGCAGCTGACACATGAGGTGGAGGTGCAGTACTACAACATCAAAAAGCAAAATGCAGAGAAGCAGCTGCTGGTGGCCAAGGAGGGGGTGAGGCCTGCTCTCCTGTGGGCTTCCTTTGCCCTCTTCTGTCCTCCTTGCCCTCTTCTTATTATGCACCCCCAATTTTCTCTGTTTTACCCTGTCCCTCCCTTTGAGTGAAGAGGAAAATGGACAGTGGATTCTGTTTCTTTTTCTAATGTACATTGCTTAATAATGTACTGAAGTTTTTGGAGGAGGGACTGAGGGCATAGGGATACTCTGCCCTGACTTCTGGGTATGATAAAGCAAGTAGGAGTGGGCAGAAGGAAAGCTGTACCAGCTTTCCTGCTGAAAAAGGCTGTCAAGGGAACAGAAGTCATTCTGGGCCTTGACTAAGGCTGGAACCTTTTACTTGCACATCTTAGCAGGTTCCACCCAGCAGGTTCCTGGGGTCCACCCACTTCCTCCCCTTGCCTTACTTCTCACTTTGCTCCTTTCCTCTTTCTCTTCCTTCTCCTGTGAGGTTTAATTTGTGTTAGGAGGGTGGGGACCCAGCCATGGGAAGGCCTCATTTCTTCCAACCATGAACCCATACTCTCTTTATGTTGGGGGCTTCATCTTGGCAGGCTGAGAAAATAAAAAAGAAGAGAAACACACTTTTTGGTACCTTCCATGTGGCCCACAGCTCTTCCTTGGATGATGTGGATCATAAAATCTTAACTGCTAAGTAAGTAACACCAGTTATCAGCTTCAGCAATGCTAATACCATCCTTAATGATTGAGGTTATGTGAGGCCTTCTAACCACAGTCCATCTCCTCATGATAGAGTATCAGCTCTGGTCTCCTTCCCAAGTTCTGATCCAGCTTCCACTGTGCTCTTAAGTTTATGATTTATTGTGGTTTTTATTCATACATGCACCTATCCCAGTTTTTTCCTCTCAAAAGTGATCTTGTTCTTATTGGGGCTTCCACATGGTCCACACCTGCAGTTCTTTCTTCTGACTTCAGGCAAGCACTGAGTGAGGTGACTGCGGCACTGAGGGAGCGCCTGCACCGGTGGCAGCAAATCGAGATCCTCTGTGGTTTCCAGATTGTCAATAACCCTGGCATCCACTCCTTGGTGGCTGCTCTCAACATCGACCCCAGCTGGATGGGCAGCACCCGCCCCAACCCCGCCCACTTCATCATGACTGACGATGTGGATGACATGGATGAGGAGATTGTGTCGCCCTTGTCTATGCAGTGTAGGTGACTTCTTTGTAGGGCTGAGCAAGGGGTAGCCTTTGGTGGGCAAGATGAGACATCTGTCACTTAACCTCTGTTCTGCTTAAACAGCAGTTGGGGAAGATAACTAGGAAAGATATATATAGCTCCTTCATTGGTTAATAAAACAATTCACATTAAGATATTTCTTTATAGCTGTCCTTTTGATGGTTTCTCCTTGCTATATGCTGTCTCAGTCCTGTATCTGTGTGTCTCTTTTTTTACTCTGTTTTTCTGTTTAGTCCTCCTTTTTTCTTCTCCATGCTGTCTACCTTTATTAAAAAATAATCTTTAGAGATTTTCTACGTATAGTATAAAATAATATTCATTTGGACTATTTGTGTTTATTTATTTTCACTTTATGTTTCTTGTTCTTAATTACTAAAGCAGGTGAATAGAATGACGTCTCTTCCCCCCCCCCCCCCGCCCTTACTCTCGTGAGAACCCCATATAGTAGCAGTCCTTTAAAGTCTTCCATTCCTAAAGTCTCTGAGCTGGGAGGCATTTTTGCTCAGGCAAGAACTCCTGTACAAGTATGTCTGACTGCTCACTGAACTTGGACTCCCGTACTCCTGTCACTATCCTGGTTCTTTCTTATTTTCCCCAAAGGTGATGAGAACTTTATAGAACAGAGCCAAAGGGATAGCATTCTGTGGGAGTGCATTAGTGATTCCCTTCTGGTCCACGGCTGAATTTTTATTTGGATAGGAGATTGTTTTAGCTAAATAAATTAGGCATATCTGTGGTAAAGGTGTTATCTTGAACCCATACCATACCAGTGCAGAGAATTGCAGGGCTGGTTTAGGGTCTTATTCTCCTGCCTGCCCTGAAGGCCAGGTTCTTTTTGTTTGTTTGTTTGTTTGTTTTTTGAGACAGGGTTTCTCTGTATAGCCCTGGCTGTCCTGGAACTCACTCTGTAGACCAGGCTGGCCTCGAACTCAGAAATCCACCTGCCTCTGCCTCCCAAGTGCTGGGATTAAAGGCGTGCGACACCACCGCCCAGCAAAGGCCAGGTTCTTTAATCAGGCTGAATTCATAATTCAGACAGAAGTTTATTTGTAAATGTCTTTTTTTTTAAAGGTGGTATTAGCATTTTTTTTTCTGATGGTCTTAAGTAACCCCTATGAAAGGGTTGCTTGACTCCCAAAGGGTTGTGACCCAGATTTATTACTCACTGTCAGAAAGACTCTCCCTTCTACATTTATAGAGGTATATATTTATAATTATGGTCTAAAACTTTTTTGTTGTTGTTTTTTGTTTTTTTGAGACAGGGTTTCTCTGTGTAGCCCGGGCTGTCCTGGAACTCACTCTAGACCAGGCTGGCCTGGAACTCAGAAATCCACCTGCCTCTGCCTCCCAAGTGCTGGGATTAAAGGCGTGCTCCATGACTGCCCGGGCGTAAATGCCTTTTTTAATAGACTGAGCCTGGAACTTGCTGTAAAGTTCAGGCTAACATTGAACTTGTGATAATTCTCCTACTTCCTACCTTACCAAGTATTAGGATTATAGACATATAGGAGCATGTAAATTTTTACAGTAGTACTTTTCCCCTGAGCCTCTTTGTCTTCTTGATCTGATATCTTTTTTATTTTGGTTTTGGTTTTTTGAGACAGGATCTCACCATGTCACTCTGGCTGGCCTAACTTTCTCTTTAGCCCTGGCTGGCCAGAACGCTATGTAAACCATATTGGCCTCAAACTCATAGAGATCTACCTGTCCCTGCCTCCCAAATGCTGGAATTAAAGGTGTGTGTCACCATGCCTTGCTTGATCTGATATCTTGCTAGGTCTTTAGTCAAAGGCCTAACAAGGTTCGGATCACTAATAGGCAAATCTGGATCTTAACTTATTGATCTAAAGGCTACTGTGCTCTCTAGGTTAGGAAGAAGCTTCATTAGCTCTGAGCTACTCATTCCCTGTCCCCAGACCTTGCTGTATCCCATTGATATGCAGGCCAAAACCCTTCATAAATCAGATTCTCTTCTCCTTTTGGCCTGGCTGTTGACCCTAGATGCTGCCTGGCTGATGGGGCGTAGGTTCAGTGACCGCTCTCTCTGCTCTACATCCGCCGGCTCGGATGATCAGTCCCTCTGGAAATACCCGGGTTTGAGGAGCCCCTTTGGGGCTTTTGTTTTTCCGACTTTTGGAACTAAACCAACACTCCTATCCAATGGGCCCCTTCTGTTGCCTGCCTCACACCCCTGCCTGCGCCCTCTGTCCCCTCAGCACTGTCCTTACTAACTGAAGGGAGGGGTTCGGGGGTGAGAAGAATCAGCCTGTTCAGCTGAGAGCTGGAGAGAAGACGTCCATGGTGATGGGTAGCTTAGGCCTTTCCCTTCAGCCCAGCCGCATGACTGTCCTGGTGGTATCGGACCTTCTTCCTGCTGGGCTGGGAGGGAAAGCAAGGGGAAAAAAGTTTCTCTGTTTTTTTTTCTTTTCTTTTTCATGTTTCTTCTCTTTTCTCCCATTTCTACTTTCTTTTTCTCTCCTTCCCTTCCTATTATGGGCTTCTTTTTCTTCAAGCATTTCATGCTTTGAAAGCTCCCAGCTGTGTGAGCCCTGCTGCCTCACGTCTCATCACCATGGGATCGTGTTCTCTCCATGGCCTTATCAAGCTCTGCCACCCTAGTAACCTCTGACTCAGTCTCTGACTTTTAAGGAATAAATATTGTTTTGTTTTTTTAAGTTGGAGCTGGAATTGAGCCTAAAGACATTCTCTGGCACATCTCTAGGTTACCTGGTGCTCAGGTTGGAGTGATAATTATCCTACAAGAGCCTGGTTTGGAGCACTGATCTAGGTCACTGTTGTTTATGTGCATATTAGAGGAAATCTGGAAAGGGGAAAAAAGCATGAATGGTAGCATTAAAAAGGCGCTCATTGCCTCACTGCAGCTGGATACTTTTTCTTGCTTTTTTTTTTTTTTTTTTTTTGCTAACTTAAAAAAATATTTTATTTTTATTTGAAATTATGTGTGTATGTGTGTATGTTGACTTTGGGTTTGTGCACCTGAATGCAGGGCCCGCAGGGATTGGATCCCTGGAGCTGGGGTTAGAGGGAGTTGTGAGTTGCTCAAAGTAGGTGCTGGGAACTGAACTTGCATCCTCCGCAAGAGCAGAACAGGATGTTCACAGATGGGACCATCTCTCCAGCCTCTTCTTGTGAAATTTTAAAAGCGTGGTTAAGATATTTATTGAGTACAGTGACCTTGTGGGTACTACTTAGAAGTCTCAGAACAACCCATTTACAAGTATAGATTAAAATGAGAGTGGAAGTGTCCTGGGGTCCCAGCTGGAAGTAGGAAGGCTTAGGCTCAGACTCTAGTGTTTTGTGTTCTAAAATTCAAGGCTAATTCATAAAAAATTTTATCTTTCTTCAAAACAGAGTCTTGCTATATAGCTTAGCCTAGCCTGTAGATCACTTTATAGTCTGCTGGCTTCACACTCATAATCCTCCTTCCTCAGTCTGTGAAGTGCTGAGATTATAGTCATGTCCTATCACACCCAGCTTCAGAACATTCTAATAAGTATCTTCCATGTTATTAAAATCTTTTTATAAGTATCACTTTTAATATCTCTGTCACCTGCCAGAAAATAGGTATATTCTTATTTTTTTTTCATTCTGCCTTTATGCATGCTTCCATGCAACAATTAATAATGATCCAATGAACAAGTTTGTGTACAAATCCTTGTCTGTGTTGTGAATTATTTTCTGAGGTTGGCTATAAAGAAAAGGCTGGTTCTTGGTGCTCTCCCGGACCTTGCTCCTAGTCCCTACTGTCCTGCCTGTGTCCTCCCACTAACTAACTGCCTTGCGACTTCCCTTTATAGTGACATTGGCCTTAGTTTTCCTTCTACTGAAGTTGCCACTAAAATTGCCCTGGGTACCTTATCTACAATCCTTTCAGGTCCTATAGGGGGAGGTTTCTGGGAGGTGGTGTCCTTTTCTCTGGGTTGGGTATCAAAGGTCCGGAGAGGTGTCTAGCAGGCATATTTTTATGGGTACCTGCTTGCCTGTACCCAACTTGGGTGCCCAATCCTTATATTTTCTTTATTCTCCTTGCAGCCCCCAGCCTGCAGAGCAGTGTCCGGCAGCGCCTGACGGAGCCACAGCTTGGCCTGGGATCTCAGAGGTTGGTAGAGGGCGAGGCTGGCCACTTCTTGACAAGCCGGGTATCTCTGCGGCGAATGCGTAGCCTTTCATCCGGACAGTCTTTCACTTCTGAAGGCCACGGGACCAGCCCTCCATCTGCCTCTGCCTCTTCTTCCTGTTCCTCTTCCACTACCACCATCGCTACCACCACCACCTCCACTACCACCACCACCACCATCAACACCGTCCATGTTCACCCTGTTTATTATCACCACAGCACTTCCTATTTCCTCCAGATGGATCCCTACCCTGACCCAACCCCTCCTGACAACATCGCTGTGATGTCTGGGCATTCAGAGAGCTTGGGGTATCAGCTATCTCTCTTCTCTTTCTTCCTTCCCTTCCTACTGCTTTTACCTTGGCCTCTGCCTGCTGCCTGCTGCTGCTTGTTGACCTCTGGAGGTGTGGTGGGGAATCTTTCCCTGTCCTTTCCTTTCTCAGTTCAGAAGATTCCTTATTAAGGTCGGCTTAATTTCCTACACCTGTCTTTCCTTTGCTGTTTGGGGCTTTCTCTAAAAATGAGTAACAGTCCTCTTCCCTCATGATCCCATATCACTTGTTTAAATTATGCATTGTAGATCAGTTATCTCATTTCCTTTACTCCTTAAATAATTATACTCTGTGTGGGTACTTCTGAATATGGGGATTATAGATGATAAGATGCAACCCCAGTCACTATGACCTATAGTCTTGCTTGGGAAAGGCATACAAATAAACTGCAACAATTTCATAAGTGCTCTGGGATACTGAGGAAGGAGGAATGACTAACAGTGTGTATCTGGGTGGAATGCTTTACAAAAGAGATGACATTTGTGGTGAGACCCTGTGCATAGAGAAAGAAAAAGAGCATTCTAGCTTGAGTAAATGTTGTGTACAGAGGAATGGAGGTGTAAGAACATACTATATATTTGTAGTGAAAATACTATGTATGTGTTGGAGATGGAGTGGCTGAGTTCAGAAGGATGCAAAGGTCAGAAAGGCTATGGGTTTGGCCTTTATCATTTTAGAAATGGAGCACCATAAAAGGGTTTCTGAATGAAAGTGAATTGGCTATACTTCTATTTTAGAGGACTCGGGGACAAGTGCTTGCTGCTAAGCTTGATGACCTGAATTTGAACCCAAGAGTTTACATGTTAGGAGGAAAGCGCCAACTCCTGGAAGTTCCCTTCTGATCTCTGCATCTGTGCCATGTGCATGTGTGTAAACACACAAAGTAAATAAGTGTAATAAAATAAGAATTAAATCTTTCCATTTTACAAATAACATTTTAGTGGCCTGTATACAGGAAGGAAATGAAGACTAAAGGATTTGAGGCATTACAGTATACCATCTGGGGGCATACTGAGGCCTTGGCTTGGGAAGATGATTCACTTATAGCTGGCCACCAAATACAAAAAGAAGAATCTAGTTTGATACCTAGGTGTCTAGCCTGACTGAGTAAATGAGTACAGCCTCCATGGAATTATAGTACAGGAGAAGGAATACAGACTTGAAAATTTGGGACAAGAAAAGCAGGAATTAAAATACTTATTTGTTAAAGTAGGCAATTAAGGCTCTAAAAGGGTCATTTTTCACAGGCTGCAGAGATACTTAGGACACTCTTGACTTTTCATTCAAGATGTTTGTTCTTCTGAAAGGTCTCAGTAAGTGACCTAGAAAAGAGCTAGAAGTTTCTCCTCAGCCTGGTCTGGCAGCTCATTGACTTTCCCTGCTCTTATATCAAAATGTTAGGCGAAGATCAGAGATTGATCTTGTATGGGATAAGCTTAGGACTAAGAAGGGACTCACCTTTGGAAGTAGCTCTGTATCTCTGAAATTGTGACTATGGCTCGATCCTGGTTGCCAAGCTGCAGCCTGCTTACTCTGTTGATTTCTTTTGACTCAGCCTCATCTCTCTGCCTCTGCTTTTTCATGAACCTGGTTAGTTATCCTTGAGAGATGTTCCTTTTGCTTCTACAAAAGGACTGTCCTTACAAGGACTATTACTTAGCAGAGTTGCCCATGTTCACTCTCATCCTCATTTTCATCTGCAAGTGTGGGAGAGAGACTGTTCCTCCCAGTGCTTATGGAGAGGACTGGGATGGTTTGGGGAAGCCAGGGGTTGCTGGCATTCCATGCTTTGAGGCCTAAGCCCAGGGCAGTGGGGAGGAGGGGTGGGTAGTATCTGCATTCACCTGGCCTGTTCACTGCTTAATTTTCTTTTGCACCATGCACCAGAGGATCATCTCTAAAGGCAAACAGGCTCTCTAGTAAGGTTAGTAGTTTGGGATGGGAGTTCAAGGCAGCTTAGCCTTGGGGAGGGATAGCTCTGGCCTAAAAGGTCTCAGAAGTTCAGGGAGGGAAGGTGAGCAAACCTTAGTGGGTGTTTCCCCTCTTTTATCTACTAAGGCTTTCTCCTAGACCCTTATCTTTCTATGGGATTCTTAGCTTTTAATTGATGAGGGAGGCACTTGGGAGGCAGAGGCAGGTGGATTTCTGAGTTCGAGGCCAGCCTGGTCTACAGAGTGAGTTCCAGGACAGCCAGGGCTACACAGAGAAACCCTGTCTTGAAAAAAACCAAAAAACCAAAAAAACAAAACAAACAAACAAACAAAAACTGATGAGGGAGGCATGGAAGGATAAAAATCAAGAGCAAGTTCAGGACTGTGGGTCAGAAAAAGTGATGCTGGGAAGTCCAAGCTATTATATCTTTTCCTCGGTGTATAAAGGTAGAAATCCTTAGGATCTTACCTCCTCAGTTTAAAAATGCTGCCACTTTTAGTGTGGATTCTTGGAATGTCTTGGAACTTTCTTATTGGTATGCATTTATGTGGAGGATTGTTATGTGCCTAGAGAAACAAGGACACTTTTTAAATGTTTAAGTCGTAGGCCTGGCAGGCCTCAAACTTGCTCTGTAGCTAAGGGTAATCTTGACTTTGTGATCCCCCTGTTTCTACTTCCCAGTTACTGAGGGTATAGGTATGTGGTACCATACCCAGCCTTGGGTTTGGGGCAGTTCTCTGTCTTGGCCCCAAAGTACTGGAATTACAGATGTGCACTTGGTGAAGACATATTTAGGTAGAAGCAAGGACCAGTGTCAGATATATGAGGATAAGTAGGAGCCTGAATATTTACAGACAATGGGTTATGTGGGCTGAAACAGTAGTTTTAGTAGTAGAATTGGAGCTAATATTGTCTCCCTTCAGCTACCAAGCCACTGGAAGGTCAACTGGCTGTGGAGTTCCTGCTAGTTAGTTGTTTCCTGAGAAAGAAACCTATAATAGCTATGAGCTAACCCCTTACTTTTGGATGTTTCAGGAGGCTGGTACCCTTCCTAACCTTGCCCCTTGGTTTCCTTATCTGCTCCTGTGTTTCCTCTCCTATTCTTCTAACTTAGATGTTTATCCTTTTTGTTTTGACCTTCCCCTCTGCCTCTGGTGTGGGCTGTCAGGCCTCTGGGAAAGCGAAGTGAAAGGAAAGATTGATAGGGAACCCTTTGTTTTTGATAGTCACCTCTTTGTTGTAAAGGAAGGAGCAGTAGCATCTAGGGGTTGGTTTATGGACCAACCTAGGCTCAGCCAAGCCCTTAAAGGGATGTTAGTCCCTGAACTAGACTTCGTGTGTGTCCAGTGTATAATGACATGATCCCAGAATTCAGACCTGCAAAGAAAACCTCTTGTGACTGGTCTTCATATTGGCCTTCCAGGTTGGCTGGGTTCATTGCCTTTACTTCTACAATACTTTGCAGTTTTGCAAATGCTTTGTTAAGATTTTTGTTCCTCCAAACAATTTTGTAAATAACTAGTTTAATACCATCCTTGTTGGGTAAAAACTGTGGCTCATCAAAGTTATATGACTAAGATCACACAGAAGAGTTCAGAGTTCTTCTCAACTCCTGTACCTTAAAGACCAGTATTCTATCTTCCTATGCCTCTTTATGTTCTCCCTGGCAGCAGAGCTCTGAAACAAACCCCACACTTCCTTTTTTTGATTTTAATTTTGCAGAACTTCTCCATGTTCGCCTATAAATTCTGTGAGAGGGTAGGAAGAGGCAACATCTTGGCCTTTGGGTTGAATGAGGGGATAGTTTGCAAGGCTGTTCTAACGCCTCCTCCCCAGCCTTGGTCAGACCTGCTGACTGCATGTTCTGTTCTTTGGATCCTGGCCCAGACTGCATGCATCCCAGGTGTGATAGAGTAAGTGGGGGGGAGAAAGGCATGGAAAACATGATTTGGAACAACATGCAGCTTCTATGGTAGCTTAGGTTGAGTCCTAAGGAACTTTGGCAGCCATGGGAAGGCAGATTATTGAAGAGGGTGCCTATGGAATTTGAGCCTATGGTTTATATCAGTGTAGCACCTTGGAATTCAGCAGGGATCAGGCCCAGCCATTGCAAAGCTATTCACCTGATGATGATGCTATGTAATGACATTTGTTTTTGTTTCTTTTTGTTTGTCTCTTCTTGTTCTTGTTCCCTTTCTCCTATTTCTACCCACTTTTCTTTCTCCTACTTTCCTCCTTTCCTTCTCCAACCTGTTCATGTTTCCCAATTCTGTCCCCTCTCTTACCCTGTCCTGATGATTTATTCAACTTTCATTACTCACTCCTCTTTCCTTTGTATCCCATTTTTCCTGCTACCTGTTTCTGTTTTTCCATTTTTTTCTGCCTATCTTTGCCTTCTCAACATTTTCCCTCTTTCTTCTGCACCTTTTTTCATTTCCCTGTATTCTATGTTCCTTTTTCTTCTTTGTCCTATATCTGCAGGGATTTGACCCATTCCGATTCGGAGTCCTCCCTCCACATGAGTGACCGCCAGCGTGTGGCCCCCAAGCCTCCTCAGATGGGCCGTGCTGCAGATGAGGCTCTCAATGCCATGCCTTCCAATGGCAGCCATCGGCTGATTGAGGGGGTCCATCCAGGATCTCTGGTGGAGAAACTGCCTGACAGCCCTGCTCTGGCCAAGAAGACATTACTGGCGCTGAACCATGGTCTAGACAAGGCCCACAGCCTGATGGAGCTGAGCCCCTCAGTCCCACCTGGTGGCTCCCCACTTCTGGATTCTTCCCATTCTCATAGCCCCAGTTCCCCAGACCCAGACACACCATCTCCAGTTGGGGACAACCGAGCTCTGCAGGGTAGCCGAAACACACGAATTCCCCACTTGGCTGGCAAGAAGGCTGTGGCTGAGGAGGATAATGGTTCTATTGGTGAGGAGACAGACTCTAGTCCAGGCAGGAAGAAATTTCCCCTCAAAATTTTTAAGAAGCCTCTTAAGAAGTAGGCAGAATAGGGTGGTAGTGTTGAGATGGCCTGTCCTTCCCTGGGTCTTCTGCCTTCACCTCCCTTCCTTTCTTTGAGATATCTGGCCCCTAGAGTGGGGCACGGAGGGGCTGGCCCAAGGGCCTGGGCTCTGTACATACCTGCCCTGCTCATCCTTGGTCCTTCATCATTATTTATTAACTGACCATGGCCTGCCTGCCCTGAAACCCTCCCAACCATGGGCTGCTGTTGTCACATCCTCTCCACTTCAGTGCATGTCTTAGTTGCTGTTCCCTCAGTTCCCACTCCACTTTTGGGGTCCAGCTTCTGTCTCTGCTGTCCCAGTTTTGAGGTTTGGTTTTTGTTTCTGTCTCCTGCTTTCAGGCTCCCATTACTCCCCAACGTTCCTAGCAGTTGTGGGGAAGATAGGAGGAGTAACTTCTGACACCTGTACCTCAGATCTGTTCATCCTACTCACAATCATTCTGCTTACCCCAGACTGGGCCAAGGTCCTAATCTCTGGGGTTTGTTCTATGGAAGTGTGGTGGACTGGAGGGAACCTCATTCTGGAGCTCATTTGGATCTCCAGGGCTCCATTCAGGGAGTAGAACCAACACCCAGGGAACAAGTCACCAGAGTTTCAAAGAGACCAGGCTTGTGATTGATGGGAGAGACTGCTCTTAATTGGAGGATGAGTAGATGCCAAAGCTGTGGGCTATAAGGCAGTTGCCATTTCTCTTTTGCCCTGCCCACATCTGCCTTCCTCTTACCTCTGCTGCCCTATATTGCAGGAGTGTATCTCTTAAGAGGTGCTGCCCTGAAGCTCCTCAAGCGTCAGTACTACCGGGACTCAGGACAACTGGCTCTCCTGGCTATGGGAGCCACAGTAATGACATAGGGCTCTTGTGGAGCCCTGGGCAAGAATGTTGTATTTGAACCAAAAGACAAACAGTTTTAGAGTAAAAAATAAACAATAAATAATAGGATAAATAAATCTCCTGAATTTCCCAAGTGCCTGCACAGCACCCTCCCTTTGTCAGACTCCATTTTCATGTTACTGCATAGCCTGGGCCACAGGCTCAAAACACACACAATTGGTTTAGGGAAGGGGTGGAGAAGGAAGATGGTATATGTATGTGAAGGTTGCTGTGTGACCACTTCTCCCCCCACGCCTCCCATCTTCCAGACGACTCTCTCCTTTACCTGTTTTTGCTATGGCTGTAAAGGTATTTTCCCTCTGCCCCATTCTGTCATGCCTTTACCCTGAGTTCCTAATTTGGGCCTGGGTTGGGTACAGCTGGGGCTAGTCTTAGGCGGGTGCTAGGCTGTAGACTGCCTTGGTGCCCCCTGGACACCCTCACATGGGTTTTTCTGTGTTATTTTCATAAGATTCTTTGAAGTCCAATAAAGCATGTAGGAGATTTTAACCTATTCTGGCTGTGACTCTTATTGTGTCCCTGTGGCTTAAACAAACAGGATTAAGAGGTCGGTGAACCAGTGGGTTAGGGCACTTGACATCAAACCTTACAGACTTGAGTTTCATCTCTGAGACCCGCATGGTAGAAGGAGAGAACCAACTCTGAAAGTTGTCCTCTAATTTCTACATATGTGCTGTGTTGCACATGCACAAGGAGGAGCACAAAAAATACATTTTCTTCTTTTCTCCCCAGACAAGTTTTCTCTGTGTAGCCCTGGCTGTCCTGGAACTTGCTCTGTAAACTGGGCTGTTGTGGTAAATGGAATTGAGGGTTTCTACCCCACCTGAGATCATTTAGTTCCCAAATAAAAGACACAAAATACCTATAGATTTATAATAGCCTTAAAAGGACTAGAGCTGGGCAGATATTAAGTCTCTAAGCTATCTTGTCTACTTCCTTATCAATAATCCCTAGTTATAACTTGCCACTTTCTGCTTTGGCTGCTCTTACTCCAGATGGCCAGCCCTCATTACCAGTTTTCACAGTTCCTTATCCCATGGTATCTTCTCTCTTCATGTTTCTGCTCTTTCCTCCTCACTGGTCTCTGCCTCAGATCCCACACCCAGGGAATTGAAGCTCCACCTACCTGTCTTTTGCCCAGCTATAGGCTGTAGGCATCTTTATGTAACCAATAGTTTTAAATTAAGGAGCAGGGTTATGTAGCATCACTTGATGTACATGAAGATATGAGGCAGAAACCATGAAGAGGAAAGAACAGAGAAGTGAAGAGAGAAGACACCATGAGATAAGGGACTGTGAGAACTGGTCATGAGGGCTGGACAATCAGAGGAAGAGCAAGGAAAGCAGAACATTGCAAGTTATAACTAAAGGTTATTGACAGGATTTCCTCATCCCTGAAGAAATCAGACCTTGAGGGCCAGTATTTAGCATTAAATACATAGCCCAGCTAAATAAATTAGTATTTTGAAAAACATAAAAGGGGTAGGCTGTGGCAGCATACACTTTTAATCCCAGCAACTTGGGAGACAGAGGTAGATGGATCTCTGTGTTTGAGGCCAGCCTGGTCTACAGAGTGAGTTCTAGGACAGTCAAGGCTACACAGAGAAACCCTGTCTTGGAAAAAAAAACCAACAAAAAACAATAACAACAACAACAACAAAAAAACATAAAAAGGGTAAAGAGACTATTCTTCATTTGCCGAGGGTGAATGAAACTCCAGTGTACATAGCTGGAAGCTCTCTGATCGAGGGATACATAATAAAATACAGAAAATTTTGTTTTCTAAGTAAATTTGAGTTTTAGGTGAAGACTTTAGTATGATCATACCTTACACAATATTTGGCATTCAGTTTTATTAAATAAACCGTACAGTTTTTTTTCTTTCTTTTTTTTTTTTTTTAAAGATTTTGGAGTCAAGGTCTTATGTATTCCAAGCTGGCCTTGAACTTATCATGCAGATGAATCTGCCCTTTTATATATGCCACTCTACCCACTTGGCAATACTATTTTTGAACCATCTTAAAAGGAAAAAAAAAACACTTATTATATGCCTGTGTGTACCATAGCCTTTGTGTGGAAGTCAAAGGACAGCTTGTAGGAGCTGGTTCTCTCCTGTGTGGATCCTGGGGGGTTGGACTCTGATTGTCAGGCTTAGTGATAAATGCTTTACCACCATCTCAATGACCCTGCCTTTTTTTTTTATTAAGGCATACAGTCTTTGAATAAAATATTGAGGTTTATATTGGCATCTCCATGCATGAATAACATGTTCAACTAGCATGTTCTTTGCTATTATTCACCCCCTCCTCTCAATCACATTCATTCTTAGGTCCATAAACCTATCATCTTGGTTTCTCTGCATATCAAAAGAAATGAGGAGACAAATTGGTAAGGGGAAATGGATTTGTTCATAGTTTTGTCACTGGGGAGAAAAATAACTCAGTCCTTTTCTCTAGCGTGCTTGTAGCCTTTACAGTTTATAGAAAACTATGAGTCAAAGGCAAGAAGGTATGTAGCCTTGTCTGCGAGACATGCCTCTTCTGGGTGTTGGAGGTGATCACTATCTTTAGATAGCCTGCATTGGCTCAGTTTTCAGCAGTTGTATTAGCATAGAGAGATAAGGATCTCTCTTTAGAATTTAGAATATTGCAGGGCAGTGGTGGCGCACGCCTTTAATTCCAGCACTTGGGAGGCAGAGGCAGGCGGATTTCTGAGTTTGAGGCCAGCCTGGTCTACAGAGTGAGTTCCAGGACAGCCAGGGCTATACAGAGAAACCCTGTCTCGAAAAAAAAAATAGAATATCTCTGAATTTTACCAGGGTCCTAGCCCATTCTCAAGTACAAGAGTCACTGCTACATCAGTGGTCCTCAGCTTGACCAAAGTTCAAATTGAGAGTTTGTATTAAGCAGGCCAAGGACTGCCTGGAGAGAAACACTTCTCACAGAGCAGCCTTGAATGCAAGTTACAGGGAGTTTTTAAAGACAAAGGACACAGAAAAACGACATACTGGTTGGTAGTTGCAGGGGGAATCAAGCAGTTTAACAAGAGCCAAGAATATGCAGTTAGCTGGAGCATTTTGACCCTGAATTTCTAGAGCAGGGTTGGGTGCTTTCCAATGGGACTTTTCAGGGAGGGGGGTAGAAACCAAAGATGGCTTTATCTGAGACAAAATGGAGAAACTTTTACCCTATTATACTTGTCCTCTTTCCAAATAGTGTCTCCCCCCACCATTAGTTTTTTAGTTTTATTATTTACTCTGTTTTTTTTTTAAAGATTTATTTATTTTATGTATATAAAGACATTGTAGCTATCTTCAGACACATCAGAAGAGGGCATCAGATCCCATTGTGAGCCACTATGTGGTTGCTGGGAATTGAACTCAGGACCTCTGGAAAAGCAGCCAGTGCTCTTAACCACTGAGCCATCTCTCCAGCCCTATTGTGTATTCTTTCATACAATATATCTGGACCGCAGTTCTCCCTCTCTCCACTCCTCCCATTCTCCCCCTAACTTCCCCCTCTCCTCCATCCAGACCTCCTCCATTTCCCTTCAGAAAAGAGTACACCTCCCAGGGATATCAAGCATAACAAGATTCAAGGCACAAAACTAGGTACATATCAAGGTTGTGCAAAGCAACCCAGTAGCAGGAAAAGGGTCAAAAGGGCAGATGGAAGAGTCAGATACTCCCCTACTCCCACTGCAAGGAGTCTCACAAAAACACCAACCTAACAAACATACATGTAGAGGACCTAGCACAGAACCTTTCAGACTCCACGATTGCTGCTTCAGTCTTTATGGGTTCCTATGAGGTCTGCTTAGTTGATTCAGTGAGCCATGTTCTCCTGGTGTCCTCCATATCTGTGGCTCCTACAATTCTTTCTGTAAGCTCTGAAGGGAGAGATCTATGGAGATCTCCAGTTTGGGCTCTCTTTCTCTGTCTAATGTTTAGCTAAGGATTTTTACATCTGCTCCCATAAGCTGCAGAAGGAATCCTCTCTGATGACGACTAGGCTAGGCACTGATCTAGAGTTTTGGCAGTTGGCCCAAGTTTGGTTTTGTTTGTTTGTTTTTATTTTTTAGGTCTGTGTTCCATGTTAGAAAAAAAATGCAATATTCGTCTCTGTGAGTTGGCTTGTTATGATGATCCCCAGTTCCATTTTCTAACAAATAATGTATTTTCCCCTAACATCTGAGGAACAATTGTGTACCCATATCATATTTTTCCCCCTGGATAACCCTGATCCTCTGGCTTCATGTAAGATTTCCTATGATGTGCCAGTTGTGGGTGGAGATGGACCGCTTCTGGAGGGTGCAAAGAACAAATGAAAGGTTTTAGTGAAAGAATGCCACATACATCATTTTATGAAGATCAGTTTGTATGACTCAAATTAGTTTTCACATTCATCTTGAATAGGTTTAAAATAGGACTTTCACTATTCCTTCTTTTATTTTCACCTCCCCCCCCCCTGTTTTTAATGAAAATGGATTCCTCCCCCCCACACATAACATATCCTGATTATATTTTCCCCTCTCTCTTTCCAGTTCTTCCCTATCTGGTTCCTGCCCTCTTTTGTCTCTTATTAGAAAAGAAACAGGTTTCTAAGGGATAATATTAAAATACAATAAAAGAAAAAGCAAAACCAACAGAAGGAAAGAACCCAAGAGAAGGAACAAGAATCAGAGATCCACTTGTTCGCACTCAGGAATCCCATAAAAACACTAAACTGGAAGCCAGGCAGGCCCTGGGCATGCTGCCTCACTCAGTCTTTTGAGTTTCTATGAGCTTAGAGGAACTTGATTCTTTGGTGTCCTCCATCCTCTGACACTCTTTCTTCCTCCTCTTCTATGGGTCCCCCTGAGTCATTAGGGGAGGAATTTGATGAAGATGTCCCTTAGGACTGAGTATTCACATGTGTCTTGGTCTTTACATAATGTCTGACTGTTTTCACTTATTAATGTGTTTTCTTACCAATGCTATACCACCTCAAGGAGACAACCACCTTATTGCTGATCCTATCTTTACCACCATCCACAAAACTGTAAAAGCAAGTGGATGGATTGTGGTCCTTCGTTAAGAGTTTCACAGTATCCCTATTTCTGTAAGGCTAAAACCCAAATCCCTTTGATCTAGCCCGACTCTTTAATTCAGGAGTGTAGACCTAAGAGACATGGGGTTCCTATCTGCTTATTTGCGGGTTGTAGGCTTTAGTGCAAACCAGAAGAAAATCTTGGGGTTTCCATAATGTAAAATAGCAA
>NW_021604877.1:85027-129225 GCF_004785775.1 Grammomys surdaster | reverse complement strand
GAGAGAGAGAGAGAGAGAGAGAGAGAAGAAAAAAGGTGTTCTAGATGTCTGGATGGTTTTTTGTTATGAAATAAAAAAATACTCGTGGGAGAGTTGCTTTGCCCACACCCAATATGGTGGCAGGAGAACTCGGTTCCCGCCAGGTCCGATTTCACCCAACGTAGTGGAGAGAAGCGCAGTCTTCCGGGCTTTGCCCACAGTCAAAATGGCGACGAAGGGACGGGCAGGCTGATTTTCTACTGCTCAGTTTCCGCCCATTCAACTCCCGGCGTTGAAACGTCAAGAGCGTCATTCGAATTCCGTCGCGTTGTTCCGTACGTCACGGGTGGCGGGAGCGGGAAGGAGTTCGTAATTTGGTTCGTCTCTTCTGGCGAGGAAAGTGCCGTCTGTCGCTCAGCTTCAGTCCCTCGGTCCGAGCAGCCCCTAGGAGTCCAACCCTTCACATTTGACAGTCGTCTCTGTCCCGACTTCGCCTCGGAGCTGCTAACTGATCTCGAACCCCTCAGCACTTCAGCTTCTAGCGGCGATGCATGTGATCAAGCGAGGTGAGGGGTCCATGGGGATGAGGAGGGGAGAGGGGGCCCAGGCTGCCGAGTGCCCAGCGGTTACTCTAGCCGGCCCGCCGGACCCGCGGCGCCTCACCGCTTCCCGCCCTTCCCGCCGTGGCTTCCCGCCCTGTCTGTCAGCTGGGCCTGTGTCTGCTCAGTCTGTCTCCATCCTTTTGACCTTTGTGCCCCCTTCCAGACTTACTCCTACCCTGTCTGAGACTGTTTCTCAGCACTGTTACTCCTTGCCGCCACCCTCAGAGGTAGCTAGCTGCTTTTGGTTCCATTTTACAGAAGAGGTTGCAAAGACAGAAAAAGCACGCCTACACCCCCATCCCACTCCGGCTAGTAGCTGGTGAGGTTAGAATTGAAACCCATGGCCCATAATAACGCTGTGTCTTTCTTCATTTCTTAAACAAAACAACAAACAAAAAAATACAGAGTCGGTGATCTGGCGTAGGAGAAAATAAGGAGAGAAAAGACTGTGGACACCACATTTTTTGAACACTTGTCATTTTGCTGGATTCTACTGAGTCGGAGTGTGATACCTCTCCTGCCTTTGCATTTTCGGGGAGGGGTCTTTTGGTTGGTTGTTTCTTGGGACAGGGTTTCTCTGACTGGTCTGGAACTTACTGCATAGATCAGGCTGGCCTCAAACTCAGAGGTCTGCCTCCTCTTTTTAATCCAGTAGACAAAGACTTTTAATCTAAATACACAAGATTAACCACTGAGCAGTCTCTGCAGACCCCAAAGATAATCTCTTAATAAGCATCTCATTTTGGACAGTTTTAAGAGCTGAACCTGATTTAACACCTGATTCTTTGGTATTGCATCTTAATAACTGCTAATGCTAACTGTGATTTGATTCTCTAGATGGCCGCCAGGAGCGAGTTATGTTTGACAAAATTACATCACGAATCCAGAAACTCTGCTATGGACTCAATATGGACTTCGTTGACCCTGTAAGTAAATACATTATATATCATGGGTTCTTTGCTTCATGCGATTTTATGTCTCTTATCTCTAGCCCTTCACTTAACTGTACTTCAGGGTTAAATGTGAATTTATTGCCTGAAACTTTTCATAATTTTGATCTGTCCTTCAAGTTCTCACTTTTTGGAGAACTCAGAATGTGAACAAAGAGGGGACAATTGGTGTGACTACTGCCCAGGTGTCTTTATTTATTGTTATTTAGCCACATGATACAGAAATTAGTTCTGTATACCATCATCTGGAAAGAGTGTTGTGTGTCTTATTCATTTAACTTTTAAGATTTTCTAAAAATTTTATACATAGGTATATAAAATATACTTTTGTCATTTTCATCATTGGCCTTTTATCTCCTTCCTACAGCCCTCTTCTCCCTAAGTCTCTTTGTGCTTTGTGTTTGTGTATGAGTGTGTGTCTGTGTCTCCATCTGCCCACTTCATTTACTTAGAGCTGTTGTATGAGCCCTGGTCTGGAGTTAATTTACTTGATTGAGGAAGGGCACCTTACCAGTGGTTGTGTCACCAAGGAGTAAGACTCTTCCTACAGCCATTAACTGCCTACAGATACCTCCTGAGGGAAGGCTAGGGCCCAAGAGCCCTTCCTCTACTCCTGATGGAGTGCTGATGGGCCCAGGCTTGCAGAGATCCTGTGCAGATAACCACTGCAACTATTTTCATGAGTTTTTTTTTCTTTTTTTTTAAGTTTATGTCTTTGTGAGTGTCTACCACATGTGTGCAGGTATGTGAAGGGGCCAGAAGAAGATATTTGATCTTGTGGAGCTAGTTGGGAGTTGCCTGTGATGTGATGTGTGTTGGAAACCCAAGTCAGGTTCTTTGGAAGAGCAATACACACTCTCTTAACTGCTGTGCTCTCTCTAACCCTCATGGATATATTTTATTCTTGTGATAGCCTCAGTGTGACATTTATCTAATTAGGTACTTAATAAATTCTTAGTTACCCAGAGCAAGAAAGGAAAGTAATTTTATACCTTAAAATATGTTTATTATAATTCTACACAGCCTGGACTTTGAGATAGTAATTAAAATATTTGAATGTTAATATTGGGGTGAATTTAAGACCTCATCCTATTTCATCTTTCTTCTATAGATAACACAGGTTTAAAGAGAGAGGAGGAGACTGGTTAAAGTTAATGTTAGTGCAATGAGAAACCGTGTCTTGACTCTTAGATATTGCCTCATCTAACAGCCATGTCCACATGGAGGGCTGCATTCGTGGACTTGAGCTTTCCAGGACAGATCCTCCTGAGAAAATCTGGATGCTATGAGATGTAGCGCACGGAGGCTGTGCTATCCCGAGTTCTGCTTACTTGCCACACGGCATCAGAAACTGTGGGCTTGACTGCTTTCATACTTACCTGCTGAGTCAAGAACATGATAGCAGCAGCAAACTGGCTCTGCTGTGTTGTAAATACCAGTGATCAGAGGAACCACCCACACTCAGACCACTTTTGAAGGAGAGAGGCTTTGACCAACTTTCCCAGTTAAGTTGATTTATAAAAAGATTTAGTAAATACGTAGCTAGAACTTAGAATTTCTTTTCCTTTAGAATGTGTGGTGGGCTGAGGAGATGGCTCAGTGGGAAAAGTGCTTGCTTTGTGAGCACGAGACTGAGTGTGGATCCCAACACCCATGTGGAAAAGCCAGGTGTGCTGCGGTATGTGTAACTGCAGCTCTGCGCAACTGAAGAAAGGGCCAGATCCTAGGTGTACATCAAGACAGCAAGTTCCAAGCGCAGAGAGACATGCTGTCTCAAAGAATAAGGCAGTTGTCATAGTGAGAGCTCTTTCTGTTCTGGTTCCTTTGACCATGTGTGTTATGTGCTTGTGGGTTGTTTTTTTGTTGTTGTATTTGCTTTACGTTTTTTTCTTTATCCTTTTGTACATTTATTCTTACTACTGTGAAAGGAAATAATTGTAATCAGCTTCAATTAAGATATAACTTACAAAAAAACTATTCTAGTTTTAGGCCAGCTAAGAGTACATAGTAAGAACGTGTCTGAAAACAAACCCAAAAATCAGGAAATAGCAAAGCTATTCATATACTCTATTTTATGCTTTTGGTTGATGTTTGTATCCTCAGTGTCTTCTTACTGAAATAAAAATGAGAGCAGTTTAATCCTGAAATCACCTCTGGCCTCCACATGCTCCCGAGTAGTTGAGTGTGCTCACACCAATGTGTGTGTGCACGTGTTTATACACACACAGTGTGTGGTAATGGGGCTGGGGAGATGGCTCAGTTGGTAGTGCTTGTTTTGTAAGCGTGAGGACCTGAGTATGGATCCCCAGGACTCATGGGAAAAGTCAGGTGTGAGAGTGTGTGCTTGTGTGGAGGCAGGTACAGGGGGCTCCCTGAAGTTCACTGGCTGGTTATCTTGCTCAATGTACTCCAGGATCAGTGAGAGACCCTGTCTCAAAAACTAAAGTGGAACGAGGGGTGGAGAGATAGCTCAGCAGTTAAGAGCACTGGCTGCTCTTCCAGAGAACCTGTGTTCAGTGCCCAGTACCCACACGGTGTCTCACACCTGTCTGTAACTTCAATTTCAGAGGATCTAATATTTCTGCCATTCACTGGCATGAGGCATATACTCTTTTAAAAAGCTAAATTTAGACTTTTAAAAAGTGACACTCACTGGGCAATGGAGGAGCACGCCTTTAATCCCAGCACTTGGGAGGCAGAGGCAGGTGGATTTCTGAGTTCGAGGCCAACCTGGTCTACAGAGTAAGTTCCAGGGCAGCCAGGGCTACACAGAGAAACCCTGTCTCAGGGAAAAAAAAAAAAAAAAAAAAAAAAAGTGACACTAACCCTTGGGCTAATGTATTTTAGATGAGATTATATTATGTTATAACTTTGCTTGCCTAAACTATGCTTCTAAGGAGGCTGTTGTTTCTTGGGAAAGGTCAAATAATTATGTTTTATTTTTGTAGGCTCAGATCACTATGAAAGTAATTCAAGGCCTGTATAGTGGGGTCACCACTGTGGAACTGGACACCCTGGCTGCTGAGACAGCTGCGACCTTGACCACGAAGCACCCTGACTATGCCATCCTGGCAGCAAGGATTGCTGTCTCTAACTTGCACAAAGAAACAAAGAAAGTGTTCAGTGGTACGTCCGGAGTAAAAAGTTTAGAGTTTAATAGTGTCATAAAGTGTTATAGGAATAACAATTATGTAAATTTCAAAGATTACATCTTATTTTTAAAAATAGTATACAATTTAGGGACAGCATGGGAACTAGAACTTTTTGTTTCTCCACTTAGCTGACCTGCTGTGTGAAAGAACGTGTGTGCGTGTGTGTGTGTGTTGTGTTGAGACACGGTCTTATGTAACCTGGGCTGGCTGCAGACTCAGTTTGTATCCAAAGTTGGCCTTGAACTCTTGATTCTGTTGACTGTCTAAGTTCTAGGATTGCGAGCATAGGTCATCATGCTGTCTTTTGAGTTTCTGGTTTTTTTTTTTTTTTTTACTTTTATATTAATTTTAAGGTATGTGTTTTTGTTTTGTGTGTTTTTATGTGTGTGGACAAATGTGTACCACAGCATGTGTGTGAAGGTCAAAGGACAACTTGTGGGAGGCGCTCCCTGGGACAGAACTATCACAAATCATCTGGTTTGGCAGCAAATACTTTTTCTGTTAAGCCATTTTGCTGACCTAAGTTTCTGTTTTGAAAGAATTAGAGAAAAAAAAGACAGACAGACAGAAAGAAAACTAAGTGTTGAGAAGTGACTAATTTCTGCGTTTCCCTTTTTTCCTTTTCGCTGTGTATCAGAGTCACTTGGGAATTGCTGATAAGCTATAAGGCCTAACATTCATTTTCTTTGAAAGAATATTTTCTTTATGTATAAAACGTATTATTATTCTATTGTTACTCAACAGAGGTATGTTGAGTATTTTCTCTGCTAGGTACTGAAGTGGATTGGCACTAAACAAGGATTGAGAGCCATTGAGTGGTCTTGACTGTACTTTGTTTTAATCTTTCCTCAGATGTGATGGAGGACCTCTACAACTACATAAACCCACACAACGGCAAGCACTCCCCCATGGTGGCCAGCTCAACACTCGACATTGTTATGGCCAATAAGGATGTATGTACAACAGCTTCTTTCTGGTGGAAAATTTTAAATTTTTTTTTCAAATAATGCATTTAAGGAGCCGGGCGGTGGCGGTGCACGCCTTTAATCCCAGCACTTGGGAGGCAGAGGCAGGCGGATTTCTGAGGTTTTTAGGGTTTTTAGTTGAATCTCATTTTAACATTCTGTAATAGATAAATTTGTTGGCTAGTGCTCTAAATATGTGTCAGCTCTTAAGGAAACTTAAAAGAAAACAACCATTTGTATGTTATTTGTAATAGAATGTTTCTTCCCACCCCTTTTTTTCTTTTAAGGTTTTTTTTGTTTTGTTTTGTTTTTATGTGTATGGATGTTTTGTTTGCATATGTTTATATGCACCATGTGTGTGGTTGGTGCCCACAGAGGCCAGAAGAGGGTAGTGGATTCAGATTTCCTGGGACTATTAAAGTTATGCATGGTTCTGAGCTACCATGTGGGTGCAGGGAATTGAACCGTGGTCCTCTGAAAGAGCACCTGTGCTCTTAACCACTGAACCATCCCACCAGCCCTCTTCACAAGATCTAAATTTTTAGTCCTGGTGGACCTGGGACCTGTGGCAGTGCTTCTGCCTTGTGAGTGCAGAGATTGCAGGTGTGAGCCCCACAACTTGTCCTGGTCATAGTCTTGAAGACGTGTTAAAAACAGATAACAGTAGCAAAATCTGAGTCTAAAAATAAATATTGGAAAATAGGCAATTACATATAGTCTAGTACTTCAGTTCTTTGCTCATCCTCAGCCCATACCTGGTTTTCATTACAAAAATGCCCTTCAGAGTTTGACAGTAAGACAGAAGGTTTCAGATAATAGCAGAAGGTTTCAGATAATGTTATGACTGAAACTATCACACCTAGTTAGTTTTGATTTCTTCTAAATGGCTTTATAACTTACCAAAGCTCTTTAATAATAACCAATTCTATAATATTTTACTGCCTCAGTAGTAATTCACTTTAGGTCTGATAAAGGACTATGAATTTCCAAAGCCTATAAGCTACTTTCTGTTTGCTTTCATACATATTATTTTGTTTTGTTTAAACTAGGCTCATTGTTAAAAATTTGCAGCTGAAAATGTTGGTACATGCTTATGATCCTAGCAGTCAGGAAGCAGAGTCAGGACTGTCGGTGCAAGTTCAAGACCAGTCTGCCAGTCTCCTTAGTCCAGGCTACTCAGGGATACATTGCAAGCTTCTGTCTCAAAAATAAATAGCTACATGCATACAATAAAAAGTGTAAATTAGCATGTTGTACCAATATTTTAATATTAACTAGTATGAAAGCATATTTGGTATCCTATATTAGTTTGAGTTCTGAAGTCAGCCAAAAACATTAGGAGTTGTGAAAGTAAGTCTTTTTTTAATTATGGATTCTTTTTAATTCCCTTCAGCGCCTGAATTCTGCCATTATCTATGACCGAGATTTCTCTTATAACTACTTTGGCTTTAAGGTAAATAAATAAATAATGGGTTCCATATATGGTGATATCTTTTGCATCGGAAGGTATAGTATTTTGTTTATGTTGATGATTTAGTTTGAATGCATCTGCTTATGGTAGGGTTATGGTGGGGTTATGATAGTGGTGATACTTTAAAATAAGCAAAATTAACATATTCATTAATAGTTTTTGAACTTTCCAAATATTACGTCTGGATTATTTTAAAATTACATGGGTGATGTGTCACAATCACTCCACATTCTACTCTTTTCTCAGTCATTGGTTGTCTGCTCTTCAAAGTGTTTATCTAAATATATTGCGTTGCTTACACAACGCAGCGGCTAAGGACAGGGATGTTTGTATGAGACCAACTGCATCTGGCTCTCCCATTTCTCATTCATAAGCTTTGTAATCAGTTTTAGTCTTAGGATGGGATAATATTCAACATACTCTTCCGGAGGTTAGTTATGTCTCTTGGGTTAGTTTCTAGTCTCTTACAAGGACTCAGAGATGTTAGGACATATTGCTGCTGCTGCTGCTGCTGCTGCTGCATCACAGCCTAGAGTGCTGTATATTGTTGCAAGCAAGTGGGCCTTTTCCAGAATTGGCACGTAATCTTTGCTAAAGTAGAACAGCTACATGTAATGATCCAGACTGGACGTAGAAATGGTAAATGTTATTCTTTTCATTTAAAATAAGATCGAGAGATTTCAACAGATCACCTTACAATGAATTACATATCCACTGTGTATTTAAAAACTTGAGAATTTTTTGGCTGCTTTATTCCTCTAGACACTGGAACGGTCATATTTGTTGAAGATCAATGGAAAAGGTGAGAAATGAAAATGTATGTTGTGTTTATTCATTATATTAAATGGAGAGCTTTGCACTATTAGCCTTAACATTTCTACTTAGACTCTGAATGACATTTTAAAATTTATTGCTTTTGGGGCTAGAGAGATAGCCCAGTGGTTAAGAACCTGGCTGCTCTTGCAGAGGACCCAGGTTCAATTCTCAGCATCCATGTGGCACCTCAAACTGTCGTTTAACAGCAGTTTAGGGGATCCAGTGCCCTCGTCTTGTGTCTGTGGGCACAAGACATGCACATGGTACATAGACATAGACATACATATGTAAGCAAAATACTCATACACATTACAAAGCTTTGTTACATTTATTTGTTTGTGTGCATGGGTGTGGGGAGGGAGGGATACTGTGCCATAACGTACATGTGGAAACTGGAGGCCAGGGATTAAACTCATGTTGATAGCCTTAGCAACAAGTGCTTGTGCCTACTGAGCCATTTTTCAGCCTTCCAAATAACCTTTTCTTTAATTGTAAAGAATAGAAATTTGTTTAAATTATGGTTCTGGGCGTTATCACATGGTTAAGTACAGCACTAATATCTCTAAATTACCATTGAAATAATTGTTTTGCTTGTTTGTAAAGTTTTTAGAAGTTTCTTTTGCCGCTAATTTTTTGGTTCAGATGTGTTTCAGACTAATTATTCTGACATGTCCCATTATCTGGAAATTCCTACTTTGTTTTTAGTGGCTGAAAGACCACAGCATATGTTGATGAGGGTATCCGTGGGGATTCACAAAGAAGATATTGATGCTGCAATTGAAACCTACAACCTACTTTCTGAGAAGTGGTTTACTCATGCCTCTCCTACTCTCTTCAATGCTGGGACCAACCGCCCACAGCTGTCTAGGCACGTATCATCTGTAGCTGCTTTTTGTTGCTGTTGCTTTCTTCTTTTAAAGATTATTTATGCATATTAGTGCTTTGTCTGCATGAATGTATGTTCACCATGTGTGTGCCTATTGTCTGTGATCAGAAAAGGGTATCAGATCCCTGGAACTGGTGTTACTTTTGAGCTAATCATGTGGGTGCTACGAATTGAACCCAGGTCTTCTGAAAGACTAGCTCACGCACTTAAGCCCTAAAGCTGCTTTTATAAAAGGTTTGACTAGGGAAATAAGAGGAAACTAGGTGGTGTGTCACATTAAAAACAAACAAAAACTTCAGTTATTGCCTGCTCCCATTAAATAATTTGCATTTTGGAACAATCTCTGACTATTATGGTAAACAAGTTGGGAGAGGGCAAAGACAGTTAAATGAGAACTTTATACAATTGATTGTGGTGGTATTTGTACAACTGAATATTTTAGATGCTGTTGAACAGAATGTTTTTGATAGGGAATTGTATGTCATTTATATTCCAAGAAGGTTGTTTTTTTTTTTTAAAAAAAAAAAAAAAGGAGGCTATAGCTCAGAGATAGATTATATGCTTAACGTATACAAGCCCTTTGGGTCAAGACTTTTCAGCACTGTGAAAATGATTAGTAAGTACCTAGAGCTAGTTACAAAATGCCTGTAGTAGTTTATTTTAAGACTCATGAAAGGATTAAGAAGGTGAAAGTAGAGAGTCAGATTCCTAAGATACATGGGAATTAAACTGATAGAATTTGTGATGTTCTGAATCTGCATTCAGGTTGGTTTCTGAGTTTATGGGCAGAATGACAGGATTACTGGTAATACCCTTAGCTGTGAAAGGGATCACAGTCTATGTGTCCCAAGAAGTCAAGGGTATGCCAATGTCTATATATATATATCATTGTATTAACATTTATATAACTTATTGCTGTTTTATAATAAAATTCATTAGCAAAATTGGTGTATAAAATAACCTTAATTTGATAAAAGATAACCAGTAACAACTTAGGTCTGGGCTTAAAGAGATGACTCAGGTTAAGAGCATTTGTGGCTTTTGTGGAGAACCTATTTTTAGTCTCCAGCACCCATATGCCTCACAAACCATCCATAACTCAGTTCCAAGGGATTGATGTCTTCTTCTGACCAGGCATGCATGTGGTACATGTCATATTCATACAAGCAAAAGACTCATACACATAACATAAAATAAACAAATCTAAAAAAACAAAACCCCCAAACTGTTAGATCTGTTACTGCTTTTAGTGTGGTAGTGGAAGTCTGAGCAGGTGTTGTAAGGTAAGAAGAAATTGAAGTGATTGAAAAATGGAAGAATAAAGATCATAGATGTGATTTTTACATAAAGAATTCAGAAGTATCTATGGAAAAATTAGAATTAAGGAGATTTTAGCAAAATACTTGGATATGAATTTACTATAAATAATTAATGTGTTTCTGTACTATAGCATTTAGAAATTTTAATTTTCTGCTGTTCAGAGCCAGGCATGATGGATACGCTTGTGATCTCAGGGGGTAAAGACAGAAGAATTCCCATTTTGGGACCAGTCTGCTCTCTGTAGCAGATTGACAGACAGCCTGAGCTGTATAGGAAGACCCTGTCTCCAGACATCAAGAGTTGGGCCTGTAGCTTAGTGGTAGACAGCTTGCTGGCATGGGTGGGGCCTTGAGTTTGATTCCTAGCACCCACCTGTTCAAGAATCTTGAAAACGTTGTAAATGATAGTGCTGAGGTAGAAGGATGGAGAATTCAATGCCAGCTTGGGCTATATAGTGATACTGTCATAAACAAACAAATAAATAGAGGGAAGGAAGAATTTTAGATGTCTTTTAGAAAAGCAAGTAAGTTGAAAATAATTCAACGACCATTAACAAGCACACGGACATATGGGATAATTATGCAATAGAATGCTTTACAATCATGAAAATTAGTTAAGACTACATATATTAACAGGGATGGATTGCTATAATATTTTGAGTTAAAGACAGGCTTCAGAAGGATAACTAATTACAGCAATTACAGTTAGGCTGTTTGTGGCATCTTATTTCTTGAGGTAGGTGTTATATAGATATATGTATATAATCTTTCTTAATACCTGAGTATTTTATAGGAAGTCAGTGAACAGAATCTATTTGAGTGATTTAACACTCAAATATAATTTAATTCAAGATGACAAAGAGACCCTGGTAGACAAATGCTAGTGAATTGTGATCATGAAGAGATAGATCCAAAGTTCAAGTAGGCGGGACATCCTTTTAAGAAAGGCTGCAGGCTGGGCCGTGTGGCACAAGCCTTTAGTCCTAGCACTGGAAGGCAAAGGCAGGGGGATGTCTGTGTTCGAGGCCAGCCTGATCTACAGAGTGAGTTCCAGACAGCCAGGGCTACACAGAGAAACCCTGTCTTGAAACCTAGTACCCTTCAAACCCAAACAAATAAACAGCAACAGCAACAAAAAGACCAAGGGAACTATATTTTTAATGTACATGTCAAAGAATTGGCTCACCACATGGTATTTGGTTTTTTTTTTTTTTTAAAAACAAAACAAAACTTTTTTTAAGGCTAGGCCTGGTAGTTCCTGATTTTAATCCCAGCCTTCTGGAGGCAGGTGGGATCTCTTGAGTTTGAGACCAGCCTGGTACATAGTGAGTTTCAGGACAGGGCTATGTAGAGAGACTTTGTCTCAAAACAAAAACAAATAAACTAAATAAACAAACAACCAAGAAATTTCCTTTTTCTTGGTGGTTTACTAACAATTAGAAAAGTCTGATGTATATTTAAGGATTGTTTGAGGAAATGAATCCTGGCACATAAGTAGTCTGGTAAAAACCAGGCTGATATTTTAGGCTTATCTATAAGACTTCCTTCTGGGTTTAATGTCTAAGGTAGTTAGCAATTAATTTAATTTTTTTTTGGAGGGGGGAATTTGGTTTTTCGAGACAGGGTTTCTCTGTGTAGCCCTGGCTGTCCTGGAACTCCCTCTGTAGACCAGGCTAGCCTCAAACTCTCGAACTCAGAAATCCGCCTGTCTCTGCCTCCCAAGTGCTGGGAATAAAGGCGTGCGCCACCACTGCCCAGCAATTAATTTAATTTAAAATAGTGTATTGATGTTTTGTATTCAGTGAAAGATGTTTTCCCATCTTCTGCAAACACTTAGGAACTTTGCAGACTAGATCTCTTGTTTCCTGATTTAACCATCCAGATAATCTAATCGCTCTGTCACTCACTTCCTTGCTTTTGTTGTCCTTTTTCCTCACTGTAGCTGTTTCCTCTTGAGCATGAAAGATGACAGCATTGAAGGAATTTATGACACTCTGAAGCAGTGTGCCTTGATTTCTAAGTCTGCTGGGGGAATTGGTGTTGCTGTGAGTTGTATTCGGGCCACTGGTAGCTACATCGCTGGGGTAAGTGTTAAGTTGTAAGACTTGATACCACTCATGTGTGATCCAGAGGGCACACTGTTGTAATGGTAGTGCTTGGGAGGCTTGGGCTTCTGTTACTACCACCTGTTGGTGTGAGTGGGAGGGAGGCGTTTGCTTCTTGCTTCCTCTGTTATATTGGAGGGTTAGGCTCTGTGAGATGATCTCTGCAATATTTTTTAGCTCAGATTTTAGAATTATGATTTTTTTTAAAGCAGTAATAATAGCCATCTTTTTGTTGTTGTTTTGAGACAGGGCTTCATTTTGTAGACCAGGCTTGGACTGGAATTCAGGGGGAACTGCCTGCCTCTGTCTCCCAAGTGCTGGGATTAAAGGCATGTTACCACCATGCCCAGCCAGCTGTCATTTATTGATTGCTCACGATGTGCCAAGTCTGTTACATATTTTACAGGAATTACTCACTTTACTCACTGTAGCCTAGGAGATCGCCGTCCGTCCAGACGCATGCTAGCAACTTTGTTCCTTACAGTAATCTAGGCACCAGTATTTCATTCTTCACATGAAGAAAGTGAAGCTTCCAAGTTAAGTTTCGTTCTGGATCAGTCACTTACTGTGAGGTAGAGCTGGGATTCAAGCTCTAATCATTGGAAAGCAAGGTGATGGTTTGTGCAAGGCTTGGATTTGCATGCTGCATCTTTTACCTCCTGGCAGTGTGGCCTAGAGGGAGTTATATTAGTATTTTTGTGTGTACTGTGCAAAAACAGTAAACCCTATGGAGTCAGATTCCCAAGGAAATTGTCCTATGATGTATTGGGATGTGTAGGAGTGTAATATATCTTTTTTGTTTGTAATATCTGTAATGTTTTGTGTATGTATATCTGTCCATTTTGTTTGCTTATGTTTTTCGAGACAGGGTTTCTCTGTGTTGCTCTGGCTGTCCTGGAACACACTCTGTAGATGAATCTGACCTTGAACTCAGGGATCTACCTACCTCATGTCTGTCTGCCTGTCTGCCTGCCTCTCTCTCTCTTTCTCTGTCTGTCTGCCTGCGTATGTATGTATGTATGTATGTATGTATGTACGTACGTATGTACCTACCTACCTACCTACCTACCTACCTACCTATGTATCATCTGAACCTGTAGAGTGAGCCACAGCTCACTTATCTTTTCAGACTTTCATAGATTTGCCTTGGGGGTTAGAAAGATTCTTTAAAAGAGTTCGAAAGGTATTTTCCAGCCATAGCATAGGCTGTCTGCTTAGCCTCCTTCTATTGATCCATTCATTGCTGAGTCTCCATTTTGTTATCTTGGTATGTTGACAGCGTAACATCATTTTTATTACATTGCCTTGAATTC
This sequence comes from Grammomys surdaster, assembly GCF_004785775.1. Lineage (NCBI taxonomy): Eukaryota > Metazoa > Chordata > Mammalia > Rodentia > Muridae > Grammomys > Grammomys surdaster. Next base: position 115,667 of record NW_021604877.1, on the reverse strand, counting down.
CTTAGGGGGACAGGTGCTATCATAGTGTGTTTTTGTTTTCTTTTATCATACCCAAAGTATATTTTTGTTTGATTTTTGAAACAAGATTTTTCTGTGTAGCCCTGGCTGTTCTGGAACTCACTCTGTAGACCAAGTTGGCCCGGAACTCTCAGAGATCAGCCTGCCTCTGCTTCTTCCTCCTGATTACAGATGTGCATCACCATGCCTGGCTCCCAAAGTATATCTTTAATCTAATAATGGCCATTAGATTACAGAGCTCAAGTTTAGCTACCTTGGTTTTGGATTTTTTTTTTTTAATGTATTATATCTCATTATAAGGTCGGGTTTTTGTAAAGTAGCTCAGCATATAACTTATATAACGCTGTTTTGTTGTTTCTTATGTTGGGTATTGTGTTTTCATTGCTGAGCAGGTCAAACTTCACAGATGGCTACTCAGGATGGCTGTCACTGTTTTGAACAGAAGATTGGGAGCAGTTTTTACTTTTGGGCTGTTCTGTTTTTTTTTTCCTTGCCTGCGCCATGTGTCTTATTCAGGTGCCTTTATTTCTGTCCTTTCTTTCAGACTAATGGCAATTCTAATGGCCTTGTGCCAATGCTGAGAGTATATAACAACACAGCTCGTTATGTGGATCAAGGTGGAAACAAGGTATACTTTGTTACTGACAAGGGCTGGAAATCAGATTCAAGTCTTTAGCTATAAAACTTGGTTCAGTTGTATATTGTTTTACTTTGTTTTTAAAAATTTATTTTGTTCTTATTAATATGATTAGTATGTATGTATCTGTGTGTGTGAGCATGTGAATATGGGTGGTCCTGGAGGCCAGAGGGAGGCCTCTGGAGCTGGAGTTATAAGTGGTTGTGAGACACCCACTGTTGGTGCTGGTAACTTAGCTAGGACCTAAGTTCTAGAGTTCTGGAGGCCGGAAGAGGATGTCAGATCTGGCAGTGGAGTTATGGCAGTTGTGAATGTGGGTGCTGGGGGCTGAACTGTGACCAGCAAGTGGTCTTAACTGCTGAGCATCTCTCCAGCCCCCAAGTTTTCTCTTTGTCATTTATGTTCTACTCTTAAAATTTACAAAAAATATTAATAGCTTACTTTTTTGATACTTTTACTTATTTCACTTAATTCACTGATCATAGTAAAGATGAAAGGAGACATTATAAAAGTGCTTTGCCAAATACGAAGCTTCTTTGTTTTATTTTGATTTGGATAAGAATGTTGACTTATTTACCTTTAGCGCCCGGGGGCATTTGCTATTTACCTGGAGCCTTGGCACTTAGACATCTTTGAGTTCCTCGACTTGAAGAAGAACACCGGCAAGGAAGAACAGCGAGCACGGGATCTCTTCTTTGCACTCTGGATCCCAGATCTCTTCATGAAGCGTGTGGAGACTAACCAGGTGAGAGGTCTCCTCGCAGCTTGGTTCTCACGCGCCTTGTTCTTCAGTCCTTTACCTGTGTGACGCTACAGACAGCAAGTGTTCTCAGAGTCATGGCAGCTGACCTGTGTAGTTTTAGACCCTCACAGTCTGACTTGGACAGCAGATTTCCATGGCAGCCCCTTGTTGCCGTGTATGGGAACGGCTGTGGCTGCTGCATGACGTCTTTCATGCTGTCACTCCTCCTTTGCAGGACTGGTCACTTATGTGTCCCAATGAGTGTCCTGGTCTGGACGAGGTCTGGGGAGAGGAGTTCGAGAAGCTATATGAAAGGTAGGAGAAAACTGCTTGTGTTGTAAGGACCAGAGCCACTTCTCTCACTCGGCATCCAGATACCAGAAGTGTGCACGCTAAGGACAAGGCCCTCGAGCAGGCTTGCTTACCATGTTGCCAGGCATCGAGTTTGATCCCTACTATTATTGGAAAAACAGAAAAATATTTAATCACTAGCTCATTTCTAGAAATCTTTGAAAGTAACTAGAGGAGAGTGTAATTATTAGTTTGATTTTGTTTTGTTTTGTTTTTTTAGTTTTTTCGAGACAGGGCTTCTCTGTGTAGCCCTGGCTGTCCTGGAACTCACTCTGTAGACTAGGCTGGCCTCAAACTCAGAAATCCGCCTGCCTCTGCCTCCCAAGTGCTGGGATCAAAGACATGCACCACCACCGCCTGGCTTAGTTTGATTTTTGTAATATAGTACTTTTATTATTATTTTAAAAACTACATTTATTTAATTATTTTGGGTTTGGGGCACAAGTGTGCCACAGTGCATATATGGAGGTCAGGGGACAACTTGCAGAAGTTGGTTCTTCGGTTCTAGTGTATGGGTCCTAGGGATCGAACTCGGGTCATCAAGTGTGGCAGTGTTCCTTACTTACTGAGCTATCTCCCTGGCCCCAGCAGAGTACTTTTGGTTTTGGTAACATAAATCACAAGTAGCTAGGACACACAAATTAAAATTAGCACAGTACTAAATTTTGTTTTGCTCTTGCTTGCTTGCTTCTTTTTTTTTTTTTTTTTTTAAGCTTAAGGACAGTTTCACTAGAGTTTCAGAAAAACAAGAGGGCAGACAAGCTATAAATATTACCAACTGCAGGGAGGGGGCTGTAAAAGAGGAAAAGAGAAGGCATGCCCTTTCAGGTTAGGGTCTGAGAAAGTAGGCAGCTTTAGCAGTGACGTTCAGTACACAGCTGCATGTAGGAGGAGAAGCGACTTCAGAGATAGAAAGCCCAGAAAACAGAAGGAAAAGCAAAAGTGTAGGTGCAGGTTGCATGGCAAAGGCTCTGTAAGCAGCTGCCGATCTTAATGATGGTTTTTGTTCCTTTTTATTGTGAAAAGTAGTGTTGATTTGGTGGGGTCAGGGGTCATTTGAAGGAATCTAAAGCTGCCTGGTTTTTTGTGGTCTTAGCTGATAGAAAATGGATTTCAGGGTTGGAGAAATGGTTCAGTAGTTAAGAGTTTTCCTGTACAGTCTTGAGGCCCTGGTTTAGATTTCAGATAACTAGATAACAAGCCAGGTATCCTGGAAATACCAGTAACTCAGCTCTGGCTTCTATGTGCACAGACATGTACAGTCACAACACTCATGCACATATACTTACACAGACACGCAAATAAATAGAACCAACCTTTTAAAAAAAAAGAATGTCAGTTTTTTCCTACTAGTAAAGCTTTGAGAATTTGCATAATTTTATATTTTAATGTATTCCTAGGGTGTGAATTTTGAAATAATGCTAGCTTTGTCTTTCAGTTATGAGAAGCAGGGTCGTGTCCGAAAAGTCGTGAAAGCCCAGCAGCTCTGGTATGCCATCATCGAGTCTCAGACAGAGACGGGCACCCCATACATGCTCTACAAAGACTCCTGTAACCGCAAGAGCAACCAGCAGAACCTGGGAACCATCAAGTGCAGCAACCTGTGTACAGAAATAGTGGAGTACACCAGTAAAGACGAGGTAGGTGGAGAAGCTGCCTAGCACACTGAGGGACTGCAGAGGTGGCTACTGCTTGTGACTCCCTCACCGATCCCAGTAGTTATTTGAAGTGGGTGAAGGAGATTTTGTTCCCCGGCACTGAAAAAAAAAATTATGTGGCAGAGTTATGTTAACTATGCTGCATTTTAAAAATAGTAATTTCTCCACCTGGGAGAGTGGAGAATGGAATAACTTACCAGGGGGTACAGTTAAGAGCTGGGTGGTGGTGGCACACACCTCTAATTCCAGAGCAGAGGCAGGCAGATTTCTGAGTTTGAGGCCAGCCTGGTCTCTAAAATGAGTTCCAGGACAGCCAGGGCTGCACAGAGAAACCCTGTCTTGAGAACAAAACCAAGACAGGAAACCTGTTTCAGTGTTCCGAATGGTGCAACTCATGTGACTGATAGCAGAGAGTCAGTGGGTGTGGTAGAATGTACTGATGAGTGATAGGAAATGCCGATTTTATGGGTTGGGAATTTAGCTTAGTTGTGAAGAGGTTTTCCAGTAAAGACTAATAAGCTCCTTGAGTTTGGTCCTCAGTACTTGTGTCAGGGTGGTTGTAAGTTTTCACATCTGATAGTTCCAAAGGCTCTAGTGATCTCACTGCTACTGGAAGAAGAAATCAAAAGTGTGCGATTCTGACACCTTTCTTTGTATTGCAGGTTGCAGTTTGTAACTTGGCTTCTCTGGCTCTGAATATGTATGTCACACCAGAACATACGTATGACTTTCAGAAACTGTTAGAAGTCACTAAAGTCATTGTCCGAAATCTGAATAAAATAATTGATATAAACTACTACCCTATTCCAGAGGTATGGATAGATTTCTCTGCTTACTGGTCATTATTGAATCTGAGCTGGAGGACATTTGTCTTGGACTGGATGTCCTCAGAGCGCTGTGAGAGAAGGAAAATGAAGAGGTTGTATGTTAGTGTAGAATGTGGCCTTGTGAGTTCAGTGATGATTTCTTTTCTTTTTTTCCTAAATCTTTTGGCACAAAGGCACACTTATCAAATAAACGCCATCGGCCCATTGGGATCGGAGTGCAAGGTCTAGCAGATGCTTTCATCCTGATGAGGTATCCCTTTGAGAGCCCAGAAGCCCAGTTACTAAACAAGCAAATCTTTGAAACCATTTACTATGGAGCCCTGGAAGCCAGCTGTGAACTAGCCCAGGAATATGGCCCCTACGAAACGTATGAGGGATCTCCAGTCAGCAAAGGTGTAAGTATATATTGAGATTTTCTTTTATCTGCGAGTACAAAAGAAATAATGGCCCCTCCTCCCTGGAACCTGCAAGAGTGTATTGGGTTATGAAAGAGTCTTTAAATATGTAGTTAAGGACCTTGAGATGGGGTTGTTTGGGATTATTAAGGCCTAGATTTATTCAAGTGCACCCTAAATCCAGCAATCATTGTTCTGCAAGAGACTCTAAGATTTATTACATTCCCAAAACCGGTTCATACTAGAAGAAGAGATTATTCATGGTTTGTGACACCAGGGACTGGAATCAGGGAGCCCTCTTAGAATTGACTTCCATTGTTCCTTTCTTTTCTTTCTTTTTTTTTTTTTTTTTAAAGATTATTAGTTTATTTTATATATGAGTACACTGTCTTCAGACACACCAGAAGAGGGCAATGGATCTCATTACAGATGGTTGTGAGTCAGCATGTGGTTGCTGGGATTTGAACTCAGGTCCTCTAGAAGAACAGTCAGTGCTCTTAACCGCTGAGCCATCTCTCCAGCCCTTGTCTCTTCTTTATAAAGGTTTAGTTTTGAAGTTTATTCTGATAAATAGAAAATCTAATATATGATTATTTGAAATTTGGTATTCTCAGCCAAATAAACAGATCGAAAAAGCAAAGATCAGAGTATGCTTTATTATAAAAGGAATGCATCTCTTAAAACTTTTCATGAATGTTAAGATTTCCTAGTTTGTAGATCTGCAGGAATGTGGTTGAGGGGAGGTCCTAGGCTGCTTCTGAACAATATGCTTAATGGAACCGTGTCTAGGAGACTCTCTGGAGCTGATATTCCTTAATGTATTGACTACAAGATATAGTTGCTGGAATGTGGGGATATGGCAGTTAGTTATTTTAAAAAAATTTTTGGTCATTGTTTTAAATTGCCCTAGAGTAACATCATAAATGTGGAATATTTATTTCTTAGATTCTTCAGTATGATATGTGGAATGTTATTCCTACAGACCTGTGGGACTGGAAGCTTCTCAAGGAGAAGATTGCAAAGTAAGTAGTGATGTAGAGTATCATGGAAGCCAGGAGACTGGGGTCTTCCGGCTCTTCAAGAGTTGGAGATGCTAGTGTAACTTGTGAAACTTGAAATTGTCTTCTGAAATGGGGCTAAAATGACCTCTCACAGAAATGGCTTTGGAAAGTGTAAGAAAATTGTAACATGAAAGTTGTTTGGCATAGTGAAAGCCTTTCAACACACAGTAGGCATTTCAGCATGTGTTGATGTTATTTAAGGAGATGAGTGCCCATGCTAGTCAATTTTTTATTTTGTTTTGTTTTGGAGTTTTTTTTTAGACAGTGTCTTACTATGTAGCCCTGGCTGTCCTGGAACTCATTATATAGACCAGGCTGGCCTCAAACTCAAGAGATCCTCCTGCCTCTGCCTCCCAAGTGATGGGATTAAAGGCATGTGCCATTACTACCTAGCCCAAATAGGTCTTCTTTTTGAAAAAGTTTTTATTCTTTTATTCATTGCTTTGTGTGTGTGTGTTAAATAGTGTCTTACTATACAGCTCTGGCTGACGTAAATACAGAAATAAAATAGAAAATAAAAATCTGTGCTTTATATTTCTGCCAGATGCTTGCTTCACAAAACAAGCAGAGACCTAATTTGTTTTCCCAGAGATAAGCCTTGTTGATGATTTTTTTTCTACTCCTCTTCCATATACATATATACATACACGCACATATACAAACAGTTTTGTCATGTAAATGTGATTGAATGGGGCCTATTCTGATACTTTTTGGTGTTTTGGTTTAAGAGATCTTTTAGTACAGGTACATTTTCTTAATGTTTTAGCAATTACAGATGATTCCATAATTGGGATCAGGCAAGTGTGACTTGAAAGTGTTTTCCTGTTTATAAACAAGGTTGGGATTTACAGATGGGGAAGACATGAGATAACTGATTTCTTAGATCTAGAAAGTGACTGAGGCTTTGAATCTGGTTGTTCGAACCTGCTCAGGAACCAAGGCTCAATGCTGTACATCATCTGGGTCTGTATGTGTAGAATGTAGGAAAGATAGGCTGTCTGTATCAGAGGAGCCTAACTAATAGCAAGCGATACAATCGAAGTATGTGGTCGTCACCGGAAATGCTTGATGAACATATTTGTGTTGACATTTGTGTTCATTGCCCACCTGCTCAGACATATGCTACGGTATTGGTCTCTATACATTTTAAATTTTTAATATTTATTTATTATGTATATGTGTGTACATATAGTGGTGCACATGTGGAGGTCAGAGGCCAGCTTGAAGGAGTTGATTCTCTCCTTCTACCATGTTGAACAATATGTAACCTTTTATATATTGAACTCAGGTTATCAGGCTTGGTGACAGATACCTTTACCCACTGAGCTGTCTTGTGGGCAGTGGAATTGGTAGCTCTTAGACTAAGCTGTGGAAATTTCTAAGAATGTTCAATAGTACAATCTTCTTTAAATACTCTTGGCACTTAAAAGTGAAAAAATTAACTTTTTAAAAACTAATAGTTGCCGGGCAGTGGTGGCGCATGCCTTTAATCCCAGCACTTGGGAGGCAGAGGCAGGTGGATTTCTGAGTTTGAGGCTAGCCTGGTCTACAGAGTGAGTTCCAGGACAGCCAGGGCTACACAGAGAAACCCTGTCTCAAAAAACAAAAACAAAACAAACAAACAAACAAACAAACAAAAAAAACCCTAATAGTTGGTAGTAGGTGAAGTCTGGATTTTCTCTGAGGGCAATGTGCCCTTTCCACAAGATATGGAGCGTTGTAGTCAGACATGACTAATCCTGACCATATTCACAGCACTGTTTTACGAAGGGGCTGGCTGTCATAGAGGCACACAGAGGAGATGAGTGGGGTTGAATGAATGTGCCTTGATTCAGATGAGCTGCTCAGGACTGAGTTCAGTTTCCTTGGGCAAAATAGTGCATTGAGTGCTCTGTGTGGCTCCTAAGTGGCATCAGTGGGGACTTGAAGGCTTGCTAGCAGTTAAAATTGTGCTGGTTCTGTTGGAGCCTTGGCATCAATGCTGTGGACTGCGTCCCACTGGAGTTTAATGAAGTCAGTATGTGAGTTAATTCTTGGTAGACTGTGGCTCTAGCATGAATCTCTAATAATTTCTCTCTCTTTTTTAAAGGTTTGGTATAAGAAACAGTTTGCTGCTTGCCCCGATGCCTACTGCTTCAACTGCTCAGATTCTGGGGAATAACGAGGCCATTGAGCCTTACACCAGTAACATCTACACTCGCAGAGTCCTGTCAGGAGAATTTCAGGTGAGAAGCTTACAACCAGATTTCTGAAAGCTGAGACTGAAAGCCTGCTCACAATCTGCTTAAATAACTAACATACAGTATAAAGGTAACCGTTCTGTTTGTTTGAAACAGTCTTAGGTAGACCTGTCTGGCCTCAAGCTTAGCATGTAGCTAAGGATAGCCTCAAACAGATCGTTCTTTCTCCAGTTCTCAGGTGCTGGGATTACAGGTGTGCATCATCATGCCTGGCTGAGTCAGAGTCAACATGTGGCTAAAACTGGGGCAGGGTAGTTGAGATAGGGGTTCTTTGTGTAACATCCTGGCTGTCCTGGAACTTACTTTGTAGACCAGGCTGGCATTGAACTACAGAGATCCATTTGCATCTGCCTCCTGAGTGCTGAGACTAAACGTATGTGCTGCTACCACCCAGCTTTTGTTTTTTAGAAAAGCCTCACTATGAAGATCAGGCTGGCTTCCAACTTGCCTATTGATCCTCCTGCCTCTGCTTTTTTTGTTTGTTTGTTTGTTTGTTTTGTTTTGTTTGTTGTTTTTCGAGACAGAGTTTCTCTGTGTAACCCTGGCTGTCCTGGAACTCACTCTGTAGACCAGGCTAGCCTCGAACTCAGAAATCCACCTGCCTCTGCCTCTCAAGTGCTGGGATTAAAGGTGTGCACCACCACTGCCCCTGCGTCTGCTTTCTGTATACTTGGATTATAGGTATGTTTCACCACGTGGTGCATGATGTTTCGTATTTGCTACTTCATATGCTTCGGTTGGGATAGTCAAGATGTTCATAGAAGTATTATTATTCAGGCATGGTGGTCTGTATTTATAATTCCAGAACTTGGGAAACTGAAGCAGGAGGCACTCTAGTTTTAGGCTAGCCTAGGCTACATAGCACCTGCTGTCCCCCTATTTAGAGTAGTTCTCAGGTCAAGAATGGTGGTTATGCCCATAATTCTTGAACTTGGGAAGTGGAGGGGAGAGGATCAGAAGGTCAGGGTCATCCTTGGTTTTGTGGCCCGTTCCAGGGTGGTTTCAGAACGTAATCTTCCAAGAGTTTGGGAGGTGGGGGTCTTAGATATGGTTACCAATGAGAATTTGGGTGCTGCAAGGTCAGAAATTACTAATTAAAACAAACAAGCAAAAATGTGGACTTCAGGTTTCCTGAAATAAGTTTTTGTGAGGTATAGGGAAGTTACATTTCTAGTTATTTTACTCAAGTATTTATCGTTTGGTTGGTGGCTTTAGAAAACCAAAGAAGAATCAGTCTATATAAACTTAGACAGTGCTGTTTCTTTTCTTTGCAAATGTCGTATTATTTCTTTAGCTTTTTAAATCACTTTTTGTTTGGGTGGGAACGGCATGCTCATGCCATGGACAGAGGACAACTCTTGGGAGTTCTGTCCTTCCACCATGCGAGTTCCAGGGAGAAAACTCAAGTCGTATGGTGGCATCTAATGTTTAATAGCTGAACTAAAGATTTATTTTATTGTGTGTGTATGTGTGTTCGTGTGTGCGTGCATGCACCTGTGTGTCAGTGGGAATGTATGTGCGGGTACCCTTGGAGTATAAGAACATGTGCTAGTCTTGCAGAAGACCAAAGTTTGGTTCTCATCTCCCACACTGGAAGACTCCACCTGTAATTCCAGCTTCAGGGGATTTGATTTTTCTGGATATATATACACACATACAATCAAATCCTTAAAAATATTTTTTATTGTTATTAAAATATGACTGGCAAAAATCCAAGATAGATAATCTGATATATATGCATGATGCATATATATGTACATACATGTATATATACATTGTAGAACGATTATCACAATACATTGTTTTCTTCATAATAGATGTCAAGACCTTAAGGGTCTTGTAACTTTGTGTGGTGAAATGTCCCCCTCAGTTGTGTAAAAACAATGAGGTTTATTAGGGGAGCTAATAAGTTATTTATCTGTCTTATTTATTTTGGGCTCTAGGCCTGGGACCCTTTTATAAGTTGTGCCAATGTTATTTTATTTCTCTACATGTTTTCTGCTTTTTCATCAGATTGTGAATCCTCACTTACTGAAAGATCTTACTGAGCGGGGCTTGTGGAATGAAGAGATGAAAAATCAGATTATTGCGTGCAATGGCTCCATTCAGGTACAGACTGGAAGTAACACGTGCTTTCTAGGAGCTGAGCTGAGCTGAACACTGTGGTGCTGTGTCCCTTCTAGGCAATGCATAGAAATATGGCCTTTCACTGTGGCCGTGCAGGCTCTCTTACTGTCTCTGCATTGTTGTGCCAGGATTACACAGTCTTTATATGGTCTGTATTGTTTCTCCAATACAGCACCAGTTCCCAGTTTTTTTGCACAACCTGGGAACTTCTAAAACTTTGAAGCTTGGGTTGAATCTATTGCTAAGTAAATAAGTCAGGAATTCTTACATTTCTTAAAACTTGAAATTGGAGTTCAACTTAAAAGCATAGACTGAGACCAACAGTGTAGACGGTAGTTAGGTAGCACTTAATAAAATGACTGCACAAGACCCACAAGCATTTGGGTCTCAAGATGGATGCCTTGGCTAAACACTGGCCAGCTTGGCAACTTAGCCTCTTTCAGGTTCTCATGGCAGAAAGTGTAGCATCAGTCAGGTTGTGTTTTAATGCAGATGGCCGTAAACTTAAGAAAACCTGATTTATTTTGACTCTTAGTACAGTCTGGCGTTCTGGCTTTATTCAGTTTAAAGGAGTTTATCTCAGCACTTCCTTTGATCGGGTCCCTGTGAAGTCCTGATTATTTGTGTTTCTTTCATTTAGTTTAGCTCTTATCTTCCCTTTCTTTCCTAAGTATATCTACACTAGTAACTGTTTTGTCCATAAACTAGTTCAAGATGGATGTTTAAATCACTGCATCACATTTATATTTGGTTGGTAAGATGAGATTTTATTGACCTTCTAAGCAACAGGTAAGCAGTTTGGGCTAACTTGCTATAATAAGCATTCAGATACTAACTCATAGCCATGCCAGATCTGCAGGAAGATCCAACCCAGCCTCGGTGCAAGCATAATTAGTCTGTTAGTTATATTGCTTTCTTTAATTGGAATTAAAACAACAACAGTAGCACATAGTTTTCCTTTTCCAGAGCATACCAGAAATTCCTGATGACCTGAAGCAACTCTATAAGACCGTGTGGGAAATCTCTCAGAAGACTGTTCTCAAGATGGCAGCCGAGAGAGGTGCTTTCATCGATCAAAGCCAGTCTTTAAACATCCATATTGCTGAGCCCAACTACGGCAAACTCACCAGTATGCACTTCTATGGTTGGAAGCAGGTTGGTCGAGCATGCTGAGGAGGACTTAATTGCCAGCTCGGAATATTTCAGAATGGAATAGTTTCTGCTAGCTGCCTTTTATATATTGCTATCGCAAAGATTTTTTTCACTTGAAGTGTTAAAACTCATGAGTAGTTTTTATGCCAGCTCAAACTTTCTCTCTGAGTTTTCTTGTTTCTGTTTAGTAGTTGTAAATTATCTGATATGGGTGCTGGGAGTTGAACACTCTAGAAGGGTAGGAAGTGGTGGGGTTTTTTTTTTTTGTTTTTTTGTTTGTTTGTTTGTTTTTTCGAGACAGGGTTTCCTGGCTGTCTTGGAACTCACTCTGTAGACCAGGCTGGCCTCGAACTCAGAAATCCGCCTGCCTCTGCCTCCCAAGTGCTGGGATTAAAGGATCATAATCACCCTAATGACTCCCAGAACCCTTACCTCTCAACTTCCACATCTGTCTCTGTCTGTCTGTCTGTCTGTCTGTCTGTCTGTCTCTCTTTCTCTAAGTAACCCACCACCTCCAGTTTTTACTGTCCATACACTTATGGTTGTGGGACTAGCCCCTGGAATGTTGACTTTCTCTTCTTAAGAAACCATCCTAGGGTGGGGGCTCATGAACTCCATGCTAGAACAATGACTTACTTGCAGCCAGAGACACTGTTTCACTCTAAATGTTAGGGCTTCTGGCTCTTACAGTCTTCCTGCTCCTTTGTATTATTTCATAAGTCTTTCTTCCTCTTCAACTGACCTCTGTTCCAAACCATCTTATTGCCATTTCCAGAGTAGCTCTGCACTGTCAGTCCACTTCAGAAACATCCCAGCCCATGAGCCAGCTTACACCGTAGCCAACTGCAAAGCTCTGTGTTCTGTTTTCCCTTGCATTCTTATGTCTTGACGTGTGAGAGGCCTCCTGTGGAATTACAGATTGACTCTCTTACGTGCTTTTTTCTGTCTGTCCTGGGAATTCTGGACAGGAAGTTTACCCTTGTGAGGTATTTATAGTGTTCTGCAGAAACAGTCTCATCCCCTGTTTATAGACTAAGGCAGGCATGTTGTTCTGTACAGACCTGCAAGTAATACATCTAAAACGAAACAAAAATATTTGACATTCCAAAGAGGCAATCCTATTTGAGGGATGAAAAACCCAAGGTTTAACTATCTATTAAAGCATTTTCAGGGTGCTTTGTAGAAGAGGTAAAATTACAAGTTTAAAAAAAGAGTTTAAGTTGGTTATAGGAATACATTTAAAGATTTTAAAAATTAGTTTTGTAACTGATCACATAGGAATTATTTTGAACAAAGACTGTCTAGTATTCTTCTGGAATTCTTCCTAATAGCTATGTTTACTTCCCTTGTAGGGTTTAAAGACTGGGATGTATTATTTAAGGACAAGACCTGCCGCTAATCCAATCCAGTTCACTCTGAACAAGGAAAAGCTGAAAGATAAAGAAAAAGCACTGAAGGAGGAAGAAGAGAAGGAGAGGAACACAGCAGCCATGGTGTGTTCTTTGGAGAACAGAGAGGAGTGCCTGATGTGTGGATCTTGAGAAAAGGCCTGGAAGAACCAGCGGCCTCTCGGCCATGACAGACTATTTGAGCATAGATAGGCTTAGTGGATTTGCTTGATTACGGGAAAGCTTTGCTGGACATTACTGCCAGAAAAGGAATCCTTGATTTACAGTACTGTTTCTACATAGTGTAAATGTCATTTTTAACAAAATAAAAAAACCAAAGCCAGCTTTGATATTAGGAATCAAAGTAGAGGTTTGGGGAATACAGAAGAGGCTTCCTGGAAATAGTGACGTGACTTAGTCTCACCTCTCTCCAGCTTGCCCTGTCTGACTGCCTCTCAGTTTGGGCAGAGATTTAGTTTGCTTTGACTGATTGCCTAGAAGTAAAATCAAATAATAACTCATCAGTTGAAGACCTTTGTGTAGACAAACTTCTGTAGGTCATTTTGAAATAAAAATTTCTAAGTGATTGTGTGGTACTAAATTTGTCATCTATTATCATATAAAAGTCAATTTAGGAAAAAAAAAACATTTTCTGTTGAGAGTTCAGAGAAACAAAACTTTAAAGACATTATTTAGATTGTATAGCTATTTAATGTTAACATATGCCCTGCCCCAGGATGAAATCTCATTAACATAAAACTGACAGTTTCGTTCATCTATAATTTGATTGTGTGGCATTTAGTCCATTCACCCTGTTGTGTAAACTGTCATCCAAGCCATTTCCAGAACATTCCATCATTCCAAATAGAGACTGTACTCATAACTACTCGTGTTTATGTCTCTATGAGTATGTATTCCAGGACCTCATACAGAGTATGCAGTATTTGTCCTTGTGTGGCTTGCATGACCTCTAGATGCGTCACAGTGTAAAACGCTGTCCCTCCATACATGTACACCACATTATCCGTCCCGTCCTCTGTTAATGAAACTCGGTTGTTTCCTCCTTTAAGGTAGGGAGGATAATGGCTGCCATGAACATTGGTGTACAAATATCAGATTCCTGCTTTTAGGTTTGGTGGTTCTATACAGCCAAGAATTGCTGGATTACATAATTCTGTGTTTGAGGAACTATATTGACAGCACCATTATATTTCTATAAAAGTACTAAAAGGCTTCACTTTGTCTTCATACCCCCATAATACTCAATTTTCATATTTTTAATAAAGCCCTTATGTGTTTGATTAGGGAATTTCCTGGTCTTGTAGATTGACTTGTTTCATTAAACCTGAGTTTTTGGCCATTTTTTTTCCTTTAATAATCACTCTGTTCTTTTTTCTCCCCCCTACCCCCCATTATTTAACTCATAATCTCCAGCTTCACATAGTGGTGGCTGTGTATGGCCTCTCCATCTTCTCCCTAGACTCAGTAATTGTGACTTTTCTTTGTTTGTTTTTTTTTTTTCTTTGGTTTTTCGAGACAGGGTTTCTCTGTGTAGCCCTGGCTGGCCTGGAACTCACTCTGTAGACCAGGCTAGCCTCGAACTCAGAAATCCGCCTGCCTCTGCCTCCCAAGTGCTGGGATTAACGGTGTTCACCACCACTGCCCGGCTAATTGTGACTTTTCAATCCTTTAGTTTGTTGATTCTTGTTCAGGCCTACTGTTTAATTCTTCTAGTGAATCTTTCAGTTAAGTTTTTAGCTTCTGATTTTTGATGTGTTTTTTAAAATCATTTTTATATCGTCTGATCTTAGTAATTTGTCCTTGTTTTCCATTAGCTTTCAGTCTGTTTAAGACAGCTGGTTTGTTTTGTTTTGCTCTGAGACTGTAGTCTCATGAAGCTTATCTGGCCTCAAACTTCCTAAGTAGCTGAGGGTAACCTTGAGTCTCTGACCTTCCTACCTATGGCTCCTGAGGATAAGGTTGCAGGGAAATGCCACAACAGCTGGTTTATGCAATGCTGGGAGTCACACTCAGGGATTCTTGCACTCTACCTACAGAGCTGCATCTCTAGCCTGAGGCAGTGTTAATGTGTTGGGCCAGTAGGGCCAAGATCTTGGTTACTTGAGGAAGTTTCTGCTTGTTTCCTGTAACTGGCATGCCTTGTGAGTTTTGGTACTGAGAATTGAGACTGACTTGTAATGAGTCCATTCTGCAGATCAGATTCTCAGGCTTTACTGCTTTCTTTATTGTGGAAGGCCTTAACTATGTGTGGTCACTGAAGCCTCTGTTTCGTTAGCACATATTTGGATTATGTTTGGATAAATGTTTCCTTGAAATTCTAGAGCTGTCCTAGTCACCCCCATAGGCACAATATGCTTGGTTCCCATAAAGGACAGCAGGGCCAAGGCCATAGTCGTTTATTTGTAGAGATCTGTGGTCAGGCAATTTAATTAGGGAGTTCCAGGAAACTAAACAGATGGAGGGCTGTTTCATTTGACCTGTATGAGCAGAAGAGCTTGGGCCAAGGAAACACTCTAATTCAAATTCTATAGTACTCCACCCAGTTCCCAGGTTTGGTCAAGATCATAGGTCTAGCGTCTGAATGAAGGGGAGATCACATTCCCTAAGTCTTCCTTGCCTTTTACTGGGTGATGTGCTGTGTCTTGCATGGCCTCGGTAGGACCAGCAGGCACGGGCCTCCATGACTGTCAATGGCTGTTGTGGACATAAGGCTTGTTTGTATAATAATTACATATTTTCATGTTCCTCCAAGGAATGTCCTCCCTGTTAATGACTCCATGGTAATCACAGACAGCATGAGTCTGGGAAGCAAAGGTGTGGCTAATGTCTCAGCAAGTCCTTAAAGCTGTGGAAAGGGACTCTAAAAACATGAGTTTGTAAATATATTTCTCAACTATGCAAAAAATATAAGGATGCAATATGAACTGTATAAGGGGCTTCACAGATCTAAAGGAACAGGCAGCTGCACTATGAGCCAGCTGTCAGAAAGATGCTAAGGAAGAAGATAAAGCTATTAGGAAGTCATGATCACAAGGCAAGATCCCACCCAGCTAAGTTTTTGTTTGTTTGTTTGTTTATGCTTACAAATGTAGGGAGATTCCTGAGTTCAGAGTCAGCCTGGGGCAGCTAATTTAGGTCCAGGAATGGTAGTCTCAGACACATGCAGAGAGCAGTCTGGAAAGCCATCCCAGAACAGAGGCAGCCAGCTTGAACCCACCATTTGACTTCAAGTTGTTTTGCTCTCAAACACCCTTTTTCTCAGGAACTGGGACCAAGCTGAGGCTGAACCTTGGCAGTGTTGTACACTGGGAAAAGGAAATAAACATTTCAGAGATGACTGGACTTTAGCTTTAGATTGCCACTAACATCAGGTAACCCCCAGCATCATTATGGCCAATAGGTAGATCTAGGCTTATGGAGGCCAGGTCATCATGGAGTCGTCTGGGTTTTGTCTCACAGAGCCTGGAAACGGTTCCCAGAACCATCCTGTGGTTATTTCTTCAGTTCTAGGATGCATGATTGTGGAACACACTGCAACTTGCAGAATCTCTGCCTTGTCCTGTTGTGCTAGGAAAATGGAAATGTTAGCCACTCAGAAGATGGTAAAGCAAAGCAAATTGCATCCTGGAAGGTTAACAAGTTAGTGTCACCATCAGTTTGGGGATTTCTGTATCTTTATTCAACTCAACCTAATTGACCTGTGTAAAAACCAAGAGAATGACAATGGAGTTTTATAACTGGGTGGTGACTCCAATCAAATGATCTGTTTTTATTTTATATTTTTTGCTTGAATGACTTATCCCCAGGTAAATGGTTACTGATTGGAAGACAAAAGTCTTCCCTCCTTAATCTTAGTAAAGGCCACCAGAAGCATGTTTGCTTTTAGCTGACAAGGCAGCAGCATACTTTTACTCTTTTAGAATATTTTATTGGATATTATAAATTATTTATTTTAGCCAGGGTCTCTATGTAGTCCTGGCTGTCCCAGAACTTGCTATGATTAGGCTGGTTTAAACTTGAGATCCTCCTGCCTTCGCCTCTCTGCCAGGATCAAAGGTGTGCACCACTCTGCCCAGCCTTAAGATTTTTAGAAAATTGCCGGGTCTACAAGACCAGGCCAGCCTAGTCTACAGAGTGAGTTCCAGGACAGCCAGGGCTACACAGAGAAACCCTGTCTCAAAAAATAAAAAAAATAAAATAAAATAAAGGAAAAAAAGATTTTTAGAAAATTATGTGTAGGCATGTGTGTGAGTGTCAGAGTGTGTGCACATAGTTCAGTTGCCCACGGAGGCCAGATGAAGCCATCAGGTCTCAAGCTGATCTCGAGTGGGGATAATAGTTGGTTGTTAGCCCCCTGATGTGAGTGCTGAGAAGTAAACTTGGGTCTCCTACAAGGGCTCTTAACCACTGAGCCATCTCTCCAGCTTGTAGTAGTACATATTTAAAAAACTCCCACGCAGGGTTTTCTTCCTGCCTTTTATCATTTATGTTCCCGGATGAAAGACACACATGCAGCCTTATGTTTTTAATATGCCTTAAGCAGCATAATAGCTGCCTATCCTCCGTGCTGTTAGAATCTACTTAGTTACTATGTTTCATCTTAGCTCCAATCAGGCAGCCCTCTGGGTCACGTTCTCTGAGCCCAGGGGGACTCTCTTTGCTTCTCTATGCCATGGTGTCTGTGTATCCTTCTCCCTCCTGCGCATTCTTACTCTCCATGGCTGCTTCTTCCCTCTCCTGCCTTGTGGTCTCGGTCAGGGGAACCTAAACTCCACCTGTGTCTCTTCTGCCCAGCTATTGACTGCTGGCATCTTTATTTACCAATCAGAATTAACTGGGGACAGGGTTCCTCAGACTATGGGCAGATGCCAAATCTTGGAGGCCAGAACTTAGCATCACAATAAATGGTAAAAGACAAAACCTCAACACTAGTCCTTCATCTTACCTGTCAGCTCTGTGTCATGATTTAGTTCTCACAAGACTTCAGCCAGCTTTTCCTTCTACAAGACAGAACTGATACACTGATGATATTGCAGATTGGAGTGGTGTTTGTAATTGAGGAAGAAGTAGACTATTTTAGACTTATTGGCATTGCCGAGAGCCATGCAGGAGGAAGGACAAATGGCTTTAGAACTCATGGAATGCAGCCCGCGGGTTACCGCAGCCTCTTGAGTGAGACTCAGTGTGGCATGGCCCTGAGGACTACGTGTCCTGAGGACTTTATGATGCTGTGGAGTTCTGCTCTGCTTGCTGCCCTCACATCCCTCTTAACCTAAGAATTCTGTGAAAACTCTAGGGAGGTTTTCAGTCCTTCGCTGGGCAGTATCACTGGCACTCATGTGAAAGCTTGATCTTGTCAGGCATTGCTTGCTGGAGTAGATTCATGATTCAATTACCATCCTAGAGAAGAACTTAGAGATGTAGGTTGTCAGCAATGACCACCACCCTTAGAAAGCATTTGGAAAAATAAAGTTGTTGGTGAGGCTAGGTTGAGATGTTTTTCCTGCTGGCTCTGATGTAAAAAATATTAGGGAACAATATGAAGTTGAGAAAGGGACACTCTTATTAGTTTAGCTAGGGACCTTTAATGGTCAGGAAACAAGAACAATGGCAGCACTGAGTGGCAGGAGTCTTACTAAGGCTGGACTGGCAATAATGGATTTTTTTATACCCATTTTTGCTCTCAGCTTCCTGATATGACTTAATAAGAATTGCTGATGAGTAGATGTGCATTTTTGAGGATTTAAGATAGATATGACTGATTCTTATATAAAAGTTTAGATCTGTGATTCTTTTAAGATTTTTACAGGATTACTTTTAAAGATAAATAATAAAATAATTGCTCCTCTCTTTGTAACCACAAATTGCTGCCTGCCAGTAAGAGAAACTGACTGGGAAAACTACCTTGCTTGCTTACACTTTGTTAATCTATAATAAGTTGCTTAGTTATGGATGTATGTGGGTTTGGGGGAATAATTTATTTTCTTTACCTGTACTAGGTAATATTATTTCTTGTAAAGGTATTAGAGAACACACTAGTTTTTCATAATCATTTACTAGAAGAAATCTAAAACATAATCACATTGTAATTATGTACCACTTGAAAGATTTTGCTGGGATATATAAGCTACGGAAGAAAGAATAAAGTATGTCGGCTGGAACACCGTTTCTCCTGTTCACCAACGTCATCATGTGTAAGGCTTGTGTGAATGGAGGCTGGAACATTGTTCCTCCACCCATCAACAGTGTGTATGTATGTATACGTGTGAAGTTTGTGTGAGACAGGGTCAGAGCATCCATCAACCTTATATATGTGTAAGGTTTATGTGTGTGGTGAGTTGGAGCATTGTTCTTTCCACCCATCAACTGTATGTATGTATGTATGTATGTATGTATGTATGTATGTATGTATGTAAAGCTTATCTGGGTGTGTGTTAGAGTCTGTTCCATCCACCAATTGTGTGTATGTATATATGTATGTATGTATGCATGTATGTATGTATGCATGTATGTATGGGTGTGCGTGTGTGAAATGTTTGAAGCCTGCTTGCTGGTAAATGTGTATACGTCTGTAAGTCTATATGCATAAACTTATGTGTGTCTGTATGTATACATGTATGTTTTTGTGTATGAAATTATTAGAGTCTGCCTGTTTTTTCCATTCAGCGTATGTGTGTGTGTGTGTGTGTGTGTGTATGTATGTGTGAATTTTCTCTTTCCTTCTTTTTCTTGCTGACCCCCAAGGAGTTAACTTCTCTAATTGCTGGCTGCCTCAGTTTACCCTCTGATGCTAAAGCTGGTCTTTGGTATCTATGCGCAGGAAATAAATCTGATAAAAATTCAGAGGCCTTCAACATCAGTGAAATTTCCCAGGATCCTGTGATAGTACCAGACCTCTTTCGCAATCAAGAAAAGGGTAGAACACTTAATAGGCTTCTGGATTTGGGTGGCAAAATACTCATTTGGGTGTGCTAGTCTAACCTGATTACTGAATAACTGGAAAAGCTGTTTGTTTTAAATGTGACCAGGAGCAAGGGAAGGCTCTGCCACAGATCCAGGATGCAGTACAAACTGATGTACTTCTTGGTCCCTGTGATCCAGCAAATCCAAAGACGACCCTGAAGTCATAGAGACAGACAGAAGATAACTGCAGCCTTTGGCAGGATGCTGGAGGTGAACCACAGCAGAGGACCTGGATTTGGGGTATAATCTTATCATCCTTTGAGTGTATATTCTTTTGAGAAACAGCCTTTGGCTTGGTGGTGAGCCTAAGTAGAGCCTGAACACTTAACTGTGGGTCACCAAGTTACCATTCATCATGAATTGCATATCACGAACGGGCTGTTGTTTGACTCAACAAGCCATGATCTTGTGCATGCGCAGCCTTCTGTCATCAAATGGAAGGAGCATGTACAATGTTGGACTTGAGCAAGCATGAAGGCACAAGCTGCATGAAATGACTCACAAGCCTGAAATGACTCAGAAGTCCTGCTTCTGCTACAATGACTTCTCAATCTACACATAGCTTCCTAAGGGGTTTTCTATAATCTATTAACAGGAAGAGACAAAAAGTCCAGCTTGGTTTGCAGGTGGTTCTGTGTAGCATTCAGGCACAATAGCCCATTTCTTGGACATGCTTAAAGTGAATTTATAGATGACAAGAGGCTGTGGAAGCAACAGAGTTACTTTATTATTTTATATATAGATAGAGAGTCTTACTGTGTTGCTTAGGGTGGCCTTAATGCTTAGGCTCCTTGCATCAAGGGATCCCGAGATGCTGCCGCTACACCAGGCGAGGAAGTAATGTTTCCATTGATCATACTGTCATTGAAAGAATGACCTTTCTGGGCAGTGGTGGCACACGCCTTTAATCCCAGCACTTGGGAGGCAGAGGCAGGCAGATTTCTGAGTTCAAGGCCAGCCTGGTCTACAGAGTGAGTTCCAGGACAGCCAGGGCTACACAGAGAAACCCTGTCTTGAAAAATCAAAAAAAAAAAAAAAAAGAAAAAAGAAAGAAAGAGATGAAAGAAAGAAAGAACGAAAGAAAGAAAGGAAGGAAGGAAGAAAGGAAGGAAGGGAAGAAGGAAGGAAGGAAGGAAGAAAGGGACCTGATGTGGGTTTGGGTCACACCCAGGTCCTCGGTCAGGGCCTAATCGATTCTTTGGTTATGACTCTGTAACGGCATCTTGTTGATGTGTCTAAGAAGACCTCAGGGTTCTGGCTTGGGTGTAAGGTTGTTTGGGGCTCTGTAGGGTAGGCTATACTCTGGTCTTTGGATCTGTATTGATTAGTTTTTGGTTGGCTTGACACAAGCCAGAGTCATCTGGAAAGAGGTAAACTCAATTGAGAAAATGCCTCCATCAGACAGGCCTGTGGGCAAGTCTTTGGGCATTTTTTTGATTAGTGATTGATGGGGGAGGGCCACAGGCCACTGCAGGTGGTGCTGCAAGCCGTACAAGCCATGGAAAGCAAGCCGGTGAACAGTGCTCCTCCATGGTCCCCAGGTCTCTGCTTTCCTCCATGGCCCCCAGGTCTCTGCTTTCATTCCTGACCTGACTTCTCTCTATGATGGACTGTTACCTAAGCCAAACAAACCCTTTCCTGTTCAGGTTTCATTTGATCATGGTGTTTATCACATCAATAGAAACTAAAGGAAGAGTGTTAGACCGGAACCCAGAGAAAATCTGGCTTGACCATCCTTTAGACTGAGGCTTCTGGGTATGACTTGACATGCTTATGTGGTCTAAATGACAACTGGGGTTGTCTGAGTCTGTGTGCTTGTGGAATCTCAGGCAAGGGTTTTCTTTCTCTCATGTTCAGGACTAATAGGACTCTAGAATTAGCCTCAAGGCTGACTGACAGATGTATTGATCACATGAAATTTCATGTCAAGTCTTAGGCTACGTTTGAGAGAGACAGCCATAAGGGAGGACATGGACTTTATTTACTTCAAACAGGGGTTCAGGGCAGATAATGATCTGTTTGACTTGCCCTGTATCTCCTAGTGAAGCTGTAGCTATCTTCAAATAGTACGAGCCTTTTTAAGAATTGGAAAGAAGACAAAACAATTTAGAAGGATAAACACAAGCAGTTCTATTAGAAGGGGTAGTAACAGAATGTTCTAAGAATTTGACAAGTCATAGCAGTAATAAGAGGACACCATTGAGCCATAACCTGCTCAGGACCCACCCAGCCTGTTAGTACAGACACTTCTTGTTCTCACAGGGCACAGCTCCAGCTTCTCAAGTTGAAAATACCCTTTTACCCTGGTAACTCTTTCTCCCCTCTCACATTCTGTGACTTCCCTCTAATGTCTTGGGGTGACTGCATTCCACAGAGCATTTTCTCTATGTGTTGCCGGATCTCCTTAGTTCTTACCCCATAAATGAGAGGATTCAAGGCTCCTGGGAGCAGCAGGTATATGGCACTGAGTAGGTTCTGGACATCTTGAGACACAGTCTTGGCCACTCGAAAGACAATGGAAGTGGAAAGACCAGAAAGGTAGATGGTGAGGATGACCAGTAAGTGGGAGCCACAAGTGTGCAAGGCCTTGGCTCGGGCACCCCCAGAAGAGATCCGGAAGGCAGCATAGATGATACGGGTATAGGAGGTTCCCAATAAGGCCAGATCAAAAGTCACGGTGACCAACCGCATAGCCAAACCCAGTCGGTTGTTGAAGGTCAGGTCTCCACAAGCTATGCTCAGCAGTGCGATGTACTCGCAGGTGAAGTGTCTTATGATGGATGTCTTGCAGAATTGAGCTTTTGCAGTTAGTACCACTAGGGGCACTGCCACTCCTAGGCTCCGTGTAAGCGCAAAAGTGGCCATCAGGCCCAGTAAGTGTGAGGTCATCAGGTCAGTATAGCGGAGTGGGTAGCAAATGGCCACATAGCGATCTAGAGCCATAGCCAGCAGGAGATTGTAGTCCAGAAGGAGCGTAAAGTAGATAAAGAACATTTGCGTGAGACAGCCACGGAGGGAGATAGGATTAGCGTAATGCACAAAGCCTTCTAGCATTTTAGGCATCACAGCTGTGGAGGCACAGATGTTGACAGCCAAGAGCAGAGCAATGAGCACGTACATGGGCTGATGCAGACTCCTCTGGGCCACCACTGTATGAATGACTAAGGCATTGGCAGAAATGATGGACACATAGAGAAAGGTAAGGGGCAGGACCAGAAGGGGTCGCCATTCCTGCAACCCAGGGAAGCCCACCAAGAGGAAACTGCTGTAGGAAGAGTTGAAGATAGTGGTATTTCCATCCTCACCCATTGACTTTGGTCCTGGTCCAGCACCAGGAGACAGAATCAGGGGCTGTTAGAACAAAATGGTTATTTTAGGACCCTGAGGCTCCCATGATGGACATCTACCTGGTGTGTGTGTGTGTGTGTGTGTGTGTTTGGAGCAGACATGTGCAATGCCAGGTGTTTGGGGAGCTACACAGATGATTAAGACATCCCTTGTTCTCAGGGAGCTCCTGGCTTTCCTGTGTAAAATGTAAATGTATGAGATACTTATTTTGGGATGTTACAGGTGTTTTATTGTTGAGTGAAATATAAAACACAAAATTAGATGTGGTATATGAGAATAGGACAATGACATTCAGAGATAAAACAAACAAAAACTTTGGTTGGAAAGTATATAAAGAATCTTTGTTCCAAGAAGACTGGGAAGGACCCAAGTAGGGCTTCAAACTAGGGAGAAAGCAGCCAGCCAGGAATGGTATGGCCTCACCTCTGTGCTCAAGGTATACTGGCTAGGACAGAAGAAAGTAGCTGAGAAAACTGGTTTTCTTGGTTTATAAGCACCAGGCTGCATAGTCGGGTCCCTTTCTTAGCCCTTCTAGTCTGGCTGCAGCACCTCCTGCCTGGACTTGTCCGTGAGGCTTACTTTCCTTAATCAGTGTGAGTTCAGGAAGAGCAGGAGTTCACCAGAGCTCCAAGCACAGAGCCTCACAGACAGATACACAAGCTTTCCTGAGGCTTTGCTTGGGGGCAGATCAATGGTGAGCAGAAGCGGGGTGTACATGTAGGTGGGACCTATTTGATAGTGATTGCACATCAGGAAATGTTCCAAATGCTTTCAGAAGTTAACTGAGACTGGACAGGAGACATGGCTCAGTGGCTAAGATCACTTACTGTTCTTGCAAAGAATCCAGGTTTAGTTCCCAGCACCCACATGATGGCTCACAACTGCCTCTAACGCCAACTCTAAGAGGTACAAAGCTCTTTTCTGAGCTCTGCAGGCCCCAAGTACACACATAACACACAGACATGTTTGTGAGCAAGACTCTCAGACACATAAGTAAATCTAAAATTAAAAAAAAATTCATTTTACTAAGAAGGAAACCAAGACATGGAGGGGGTAAAGTCTAGTTCAAAGTCACACATCTAATAAATGACTGAGTTGGACTTGCATCTAGGTAGTCACTGCAGAGTTCAGGATTTGCACATTGTTGTGGTTTGCCTGGGTCTTGCTGGGTTTTAGAATCTGAAGTATGGCCAGACATACCCAGCAACTAGTCACCTCATGGCAGAAACACTATTGACCCTGAAGATCAGAGAAGCCTTGCAAGCTGTGCAGCAATCTGGGAATGTTCTCCTCCCTCTCAGTCAGTGCCTGCCAGGAATGACCAGATTACCTCTGCATACCAGAAGAGGCATATCTTTTTTTTTTTTATTGGATATTTTATTTACATTTCATATGTTCCCGGGTTCCCACCCAGGAACCCCCCATCCCCTTACCCCTCCTCCTTCTTCTCTGTGGATGTAACCCCCACCTACCCCCCCACTCCCACTTCCCCACCCTCAAAATTCCCACCCCCTGGGGCGTCCAGCCTTCATGAGGTCAAGGATCTCATCTTCCACCTGTGCACGGCAGGGCCCTCTACTCTTACATATTCAGCTGAAGCCCTGGATCCCTCCATAAGTGCTCCCAGGCTGGTGGTTAGGACCCTGGGAGCTGTGGTTGGTTGGTATTGTTGCTCTCCTCATGGTGCCACAAACCCTTTCAGCTCCTTCAGTCCTCACTCTAACTCCTCCATTGAGAACCTCATGATCAGTTCAATGGCTAGTTGTGAGGCATATCTTTTAACAAACCCTCACACCAAAAAGAATTCAGGAGGTGGGGTGGGTTTGGTACTTCCCTCACCCTGGGATGTCTTTCTGAACATTCCAGAGCATTGCTTTGGACAGCAGATTTTGGAAGATCTGTTATTGTTTGGGTTGGGTGAGGACCAGACAGCCTTTGTGGAGAAGTGATAAAAATGTGCATCGTAGTTGATCCTGGGAAAGACTGTAGAGGATGGTGGCAGTGAGACAGGGACATGAAGTAGAACAGGAAAGGAGGGAAAGGAACCCTGGGGGAGCAGCAGCCAGGAAGACACTGGGCAATCAGTCTTCCTTCCCAGATATGCCAGAGGGTGTAAGGGAGAAAAACCTGGCAGGCTGCCCATAGATCCTGTGACTTGGACGAGGTTGTCCTGCCCTTATCATATAATCTATAATTTGTTTTTCTGTCTTGTATCTTGGCATTCATTCCTTGGGTAGATTCCTTAAGGAACTTCATTGACATGGGGCCCTGAGGCAGTCAGCAAAGACTGTGCAGAATAATTAATGATCCTACGGAGAAGGGACAGGAGAGGGGGGTGGGTGGGGTGCTGCCCTTTAAATGGCAAGGAAAGAACTTAGTAAAAAAAATAAGGAAGAACTTCCTAGAATCAAATCAGCCACACAGCAGCCCATTGGGGAGAAAGAGAATGATTATTAATTTCAAGGTTTCAGAGCTGTAATGATTATATTGGAGTTGCCAAACCCTGGAAGGGGAGGAATTGGGTTGAGGTTCTGAAGCGTGCAGCTAATAAATGGCAATGGGGTATTTTAAGCAACTCACAGAGGAGAGAGTTTTTAGTCAGTGACTGTGCGTACAGTGGAGAGTTCAGATGAGGGACTGAGGCTGAGGATAGAAGTGTGGGGTGTGAGATAGCATCCCACGGCACAGATAGAGTAGCAGGTGTCAGTGAAAGACATAAGGGGGTAAGAACAGAGAACGAGAGCCAGGAGCAAACAGGCAGAGACTGGAGGAGACTTGGTTGCTGGGGAGGCTCCAAGGTGTATGAACTTACAGACTAATAGGGTAAGATCAATTGTCCTTTTAAGGATTAATGTGCAGAGGAGGCATCACGTCAACAGACAGGAGGGCTGAAATGAGGAATGCCGACTTCACATGATTCTTGAAGAAAGAGGCATAACTGCCACAGCAAAACTCATTCCTTAGCCTCACAAGGGGTGTGGTTGCTGTGACCATGTTCCAGGCAAGAGATGATTGTCTCTCCCCTGTCTCCGGGGTGTCTTCCTCTCCTCTCTCGGTCCCCCTTGCCCCCAGTTTATGAAACTCAACTGACTGTCATTGGAGAGAATAAGGTTTTCCTTAATTTCATATGGCCTCCTAGATCCCACTCTTCCTTCTTTCTCCCCGCCCCCCAAGCTGAGCCCTTGGCCTGCTCAGTCAGGCATTTCTCTTGGCACAGTCCCTGGTATTTTATCTATCTCCTCACTAGAATGAAGGCGTTTCTAGTTGGAAGACCGTGACTTATTCATTCCTCTCCCAGTGTCCAGCACAGAGCCTACTGCAGAACAGTGTTTATAAAGTGGGCTGGGGGTGGAATCAATGAATGTACAAAGGGATCATATTAAACCTTGAATCAGCGATTTGAGACTGAGCAAGTAAATGGAAATTGAACTCTCTAGGCTCAAAGATTTCAAATGACTTTCTTCCTCTCATCTAGCCAGAGGACCAAGTTTCAAACTCAAAGTCTTACCTCGGCATCCCCTGTGCCCTACATGAGGCAGCACTGGAAACATTTGAACTGTCTTACTCTCAACAGTTAGAGAAAAGGGTTTATTACCTGGCAATGCTGTGCCAGGTATTTACCATGTAGTATGTGCTTCCCCATGACAACTTCAAGAGACTAACACTTATATTAACCTGTAGGTGAAGACACTTAAGAGGAGAGAATGGAACTAGCACCCTTAATGCACCGCAGGCATTATGTTATGGGGCTCAAAGGCAAACCTAAGTTTGTCAGAGGTAAAAGGTAAAGTAGGTTCCAACCTCAGGTTTAGCTGCCTCCAAATTCCCCAGAACTCGTTGTCCTCACCGTGTCAGCCTTCAGTGATCTCCAAGAAGGTCACCTGGTGGGCCTTGATTTAACCTCTGAAGAGATGAGGTCTGTGATCAGTGCCCAGTTCCAAGGCACTAATCTGTGGGTCTGAGGAGGGAGAGTTAATTATGCTTGGGGCTCATGTGAGGATCAGAGGAGAGTCCCAGAGGACAGTCATTTCCAGGGACTTGAAGGCGGGAACAAGGAGAACCCCAGAAGAATCTGTTCCTCTTCCTCCTGTTAAGTGATT
This sequence comes from Grammomys surdaster, assembly GCF_004785775.1. Taxonomy (NCBI): domain Eukaryota; kingdom Metazoa; phylum Chordata; class Mammalia; order Rodentia; family Muridae; genus Grammomys; species Grammomys surdaster. The sequence continues at coordinate 88,639 of NW_021604877.1, read as the reverse complement.
ACTGTGGGATTTATTGTTTTATAGGCTTATTAAAGCACACACACATGGACACACACACACACACACACACACCAACTACTTTGTGCTGTTATGAAACATCTTCATTTTGGACTTGAAGTATTTAAGGTTTTTTTGAGAAAAGGGAAGTGTCAGTTAAATATGTGTTATAAGAAGCAATAGCTTGGGGCTGCAGAGTTGGCTCAGTGGTTTGAGAACACTGGATTCTCTTGCAGAGGACTGGGGTTCAGTTCTCGGGATCCACATCAGGTGACTTACAACCATCTGTAACTCCAGTCATCCTCAAGACTGTACTGCACACACATACATGTAGGCACACACATATAAAATGAAAACAAATAAATATTTAAAAAAATAGACACTTACTTCCAAGTAAGTACTTTCTTAATATTTCTCTGAGAAGCTAAATCTTGATACCCCTGAATACCATTCTTAATTAATGACTTTCTTTTTTAAATAATTATTTTTATTTTACATGTTGAAGTGTTTGCCTGTGTGTATGTCTGTGTACCATGTGTGTACAGGGTCCACAGAGGCCAGAAGAGGGCATTAGGTCCTTCAGAATTGGAGTCACAGATTTTATGAGCTGAGAATTGAACTCGAGTCCTTTACAAGAGCAGCCAGTGCTTGTTCTTAACTGCTGAGCTATCTCTTCTGTTCCCCAGTGGTTTTCTAATGTTTCTAAAATGACTGCTTTTCAGAACGTGTGGCTGCTGCTTCTTCATCATTGTCATCCAGTGGCCCAGAGCCCTTTCTGTTTTCATAAAGAATGAGCACACCAGCTTGGCCGTCTTCCTGAACTACTACAGAGTTGGCTGCCCCAACCTACAGATGCTGCATCCGTGATTCAACCAACTACAGATCAGAAATATTTAAAGGAATTGGATCTGTGTTGAACATGAATAGACCTTTTCTGTTTATGATTTTTTTTTCTTTTTTTGGTTTTTCGAGACAGGGTTTCTCTGTGTAGTCCTGGCTGTCCTGGAACTCACTCTGTAGACCAGGCTGGCCTCGAACTCAGAAATCTGCCTGCCTCTGCCTCCCAAGTGCTGGGATTAAAGGTGTGCGCCACCACCGCCCAGCTCTGTTTATGATTTCTTAAATGCATAGCACAACAATTATTTATATAGTGTTTACATTGTATTAAGTCTCATACATATATTAAAAGATATAGGGAATGAGTAGAGGTTATGTGTGTCTGCTATACCATTTTACATAAAGGATTTGAATGTCTACAAGTTTTGGTATTGGGAGGGGTCCTGAAGCCGATCGATCCAGCATGGATAGGAGGGACGAGTGAGCTGCTCACCCTTTCAATGATCTATTTAGCATCTGTGTTTAATGGTCATTTACTCCATACAGGACACAAACAAGGTCCTGCCTTGGGTCATCACTCCCATCCCTACTTTTGTATTTCAGAGATCTCTAGGACTTGAAGCTTTCCCCATTCATCCCAAACACTCCTGTCTCACCTATCCTTGTACCCAGAAGCTAGACTCTCCAGGGCTCCTGCTCCCCTGTGCTGCCTGATAACAGTTGAGTGAAAGCTGTGTGTGGACCAAGGGTCTCTGGGGACACAGCACAGCTGTGCAGTCTGCAGGCCTCAGCCCTCTTCTCTTTCAAGACTTGTCTTTCCTGTTCTGCTCTTGCAGGACCATGCAGCACCTCATTGAATGCATCAGCTGTGGCTCTCCTTCAACCAGCCCAGTCTCTATCAGGCAGGAAATGTTGCCTCCATTTTGTAGAATAGGAAGCAAAGTTTCTGGGTGGGGGTGGGGATTCCAGGGTTGCTCTGTGCTCTTACCCTCTGTGAGTGGCTGAACCAAGATCTCCTTTCCTGAGCCTTGTGTTCTTTCTACGCTGCAAACTTTACCATATCTTCTCTTACTTTCCTTCCATCTGTGGCAAACCACCTTCTCTGTGAGGCACTCCTACCTTTACTGAGTATCTCCTCTTCCTCCTCGCCACAGAGTTTTGTACATAAACTACTATTGAATTGACATAAAGTGGTAGATTTGGGACCTCATTCTAGAGAAAGATAATTTTTTTTCTTTCTTTTCAATCACTGAGTTCCAATGTTATATGCAGAATAAACATTTTATGGCTGTATAAATAAACACATGACTAGAACATATGCAGAGAAAGGGGAGAGAACTTCAAGCCAGTGTCAGAGCTTGCCTTCAGTTGCTAGTTCAGAATGAGTAGGTGCTTTTTAGAAAGCAGACATGAGGCTCTCAAAGATGAATGCAGATAAGCTGGGCACTGCGGCTCATGCCTCTAATGCCAGCACTCAGCAAGCCAAGAAAGGAGAATAGTTTGGGTTCCAGGTCATCCTGGGCTAATAAAGGAGTTTTAGGCAGCAGGAGATACAGAATAGAACCTTCTCATAAAAGGATGATGAACTATAGCCAAGACAAAATATACCAGAGACAATTCACTCATGTGAATGTCCCTCCTTCACTGAATAGTGAGAGCGTTTTGGGATCCACAAATCTTAGACAATCATCCAGGAAGCTCTCTATTTGAGGGTAGGGACTGGGGCTTCTCAGTGGAGACCTGTTGCTGAGTCCTTTGGAACAGAGCTACCAGGTGCTGCCTGATTTCCTTGGTTCTGGCCCCGTAGATGATGGGGTTGACCAGACAGGGGAGCAACAGGTAGAAAGCACTGAGCAGGTTGTGCACATCTTGGGAGGCAGTGCGCGCCACACGGTAGACAATGGATGAGGACATGGTGGAGGAGTAGACAGTGAAGATGACCAGCAGGTGGGAGCCACAGGTGTTCAGGGCTTTGGACCGTGCTCCACCTGATGAGATCCTGAAGGCAGCATGGATGATGCGGGAGTAGGAGGCGCCTAGTAGGAGCATATCCAGGACTCTGTTGAAGATGCGAACAGTGAGTCCCACAGTCTTGTTCAGTGAGATATCCCCACAGGAGAGCTTCATCAAGGCCATGTGTTCACAGGCAAAGTGGCGGATCACATCTGAGCGGCAGAAGCGGACCCGTGAGGCCAGCACCACCACTGGAGCAACAATGCATGTGCTCCTGGTGGCTGCTAACACCACCAGACCAGCCAGTAACTGTCCTGTCACTATTTCTGGGTAGCGGAGGGGATAGCAGATAGCCACATAGCGATCTAGAGCCATGACGAGGAGGATGTTGCAGTCAAAGACAATAAGGAAGTAGATGCAGAACATCTGCCCCAAGCATCGAGGGAGGGAGATGCGGTTGAAGCGTGTGGAGAAGCTGAACAGCATGGCAGGCAGCACAGTGGTGGCAGCACAGATATTGACAGCCAGGAGCAGGGCTATGAGCAGGTACATGGGCTGGTGCAGGCTGCGCTGGGATGCCACCGTGTGGATGACCAGGGCATTGGTGAAGAGGATCACCAGGTAGAGGCCGAGGAAGGGAAGCACCAGGAGAGCTCTGGCTTCCTGCATTCCTGGGAAGCCCATGAGGAGGAAGCTGGTGTAGGACTCATTGTAGGTGCCATTGCTCCACCCTGACATGACTGATGTCTGAGGGCTCAGGGAGGCTCCAGGGAGAAGGGAGAGGCAGGATGCCAGGGTTCAGTCCCTGAGAGGCCCTGCTAGGAC
>NW_021604877.1:70084-75027 GCF_004785775.1 Grammomys surdaster | reverse complement strand
AGGCAGGATGCCAGGGTTCAGTCCCTGAGAGGCCCTGCTAGGACTTGCCCCAGCCTCACCAGGCTGGACTGGGTACTTAGGTTTTCATGAGTCTCCAATATTTCTAGAGGAAAAAAAAAAGACATTTAGCCTTATTATTTAAGGAGATCTTCCAATAAATGGTTGCTTGCATTTCAAATAAATCACAGGTGTAGGTATTGCATGCAGACTTCCTGGATCAAGTGATAGTTTACACTTTTTTTTTGGATGTCAATTCGATTTCCAGAGGTGTTGAATGAATCTTGTCACTGACTCTGTGGTGCTTGTACCGAGCCATCACGATCTTAAAAAATGTTGGTTATAAAGTGACATTTTATAGTTGACTTCATTGTCTATTGGGGACTTAGTATTTTCCTAGTACTTTAATCATTAGTTATTATTTATTTTTGAAACAAGGTTTATAAATCTTGTTAGCATTTTCACTTTGCTTATGGTACTATTAAGACCAAAATTTATATTTATAAAGTTAATTTAATCAGTATTTCTTTTAATAAATTAGTCCCTTGGCTTTTAGCTTAGAAAACCCTGTTTTATTCAAAGGCCAAATAGATGGTAAATGCATTTTCTTATTCTTTAGGATATGAGTTTTATTTTTTGCGCCTGCATGTTTGTATGAGTATGCTTGCTTGTGTGTATGGGAACCAGAGGTCAACACTGGGTGTCTTTCTGTATAACTCTCCACCTTATTTTTGAAACAGGTTGTTCACTGTTTTGACTATCCTGTCTGACCAGGGAGACTCTGAGATCTACCTGTCTTGTTTCTCATTTTTTTTCTGCAACAGAATTTTTTTTTTTTTTTAAGACAGGGTTTCTCTGTGTAGCCCTGGCTGTCCTGGAACTCACTCTGTAGACCATGCTGGCCTCGAACTCAGAAATCCACCTGCCTCTGCCTCCCAAGTGCTGGGATTAAAGGCATGTACCACCACTGCTCGGCTTCAGCAAAAATTTTATCTTGTTCTAGTTACATTTTGTTGCTGTGTTAAAATGCCATGAAAAACAAGAGACTTATGGAAGAGTTTATTTTGGCTTATAGTTCCTGAGAGAGAGAATCCATAGCGTTGAGGGAGACATGGCTGCTGGCAGCCAGAGCAGGCAGCCAAGAGCCCACATCTGCACCAGCATATAGAAAACACAGAGAAAGGAACAGGAGGCAAAATGAGAGTATACAGGCTGCAGAGCAGTGGTTCTCAACCTGTGGGTCATGACCCCCTATGGGGGTTGCTTATCAGATATCCTGCACATCAGATATTTACATTACAATTCATAACAGCAGCAATATTACAGTTATTGAGTAGCAATGAAAATAATTTTATGGTTGGAGTAGGGGTCACCACAACATGAGGAACTGTATTAAAGTGTTGCAGCATTAGGATGATTGAGAACCGCTGTTACAGAATCTTTGAAGGGCTATCGTATAGACCTTCAAAGCATGCCCCAATGACATAACTTCCTCTAGCAAAGCTGCACTTCCTAAAGGTTTTATAACCTCCTCAAACAGTGCCACCAACAAGTTCAAGTGAGAGGCATCGCTCATCCAAACTGAGACGCACACTGAGTCATCTTTCATTTTTTTGTTTTTTGTTTTTTTGTTTTTTGAGACAGGGTTTCTCTGTGTAGCCCTGGCTGTCCTGGAACTCACTCTGTAGACCAGGCTGGCCACGAACTCAGAAATCCACCTGCCTCTGCCTCCCAAGTGCTGGGATCAAAGGAGTGCGCCACCACCACCCAAGGTTTTATGAGTTCTGACAACATGAAATTCATTTGACTCATGATGATAATATAACTTGGTTTTATCCAGATAACAACATGGTTATTGTTCCACTTATCTGTTTCTTCATGTTGCTGTCTTTATTCTAGGTTAAGTTATTTTATGTGGCAGAGGTTTTTATTTCTTTTAAGATTTATTTACATGTATGTGTGCATGTATGTGTGGCTTGTACACATGTGTGCAGGTATTTGAGGAGACTAGAAGAGGATCCTGGATTGCTGGATGTCCTGGAGAAGCAGCTACCCAACATGGCTTGTGAGCCAGGCAACATGGGTGCTAGGAACTGAACTCTGGTTCTTTGAAAGAGCAGCAAGTGCTCATAAACACTGACCCATCTCACTAGCCCTGCGGTTGTTATTCTTGTTATTGTTGTTATTATTATTTAGATAGTGATGTTCCATTTGTATCAGTACCATGCTATTTTCAAAATACTTATTGTAAGTAACTCAACCACATGACTTTTCCCCCTTTAAAGTGTAAAGCTTAACGGCTTCTAGTAAGTTCATAGTATTGTGTAATAATCACCATAATCAACACATGCAATGGCCCCATAGAACCTCTGTGTCCATCCACAAACATTTACCAATGAATTGCTAAGGTTCTTTCTGAGTCAGTGGCTTTGCCTACTCTGGACATTTCCCATCAGTGAAATAATAAAATTTTAGTTTGTTTGCAGCTATGTATTTGAACTCATGAACTTCTTGCTGCTGCCTCCAGAGTGCTGGCATTACAGCTGTGTCCCACCATACCTGGTTTGTGTTTTTCTGACTGTCACCCATACTACAGTACACATCAGTATTTTATCCAGTTTCTTCCTTAAAGACAGGTTCTTTCTACACATTTCTGGCTGTACTAAAACTCACCATGTAGACCAAGCTGGCCTCAAACTCACAGAAATCCTCCTGTCTCTGCCTCCTGAGTTCAGGGATTAAAGGCATGCCATCGCTCCTGGCTTATTTTATTAGCTTTGAATGGAAGAATAGTACATCACCATGTAGACAGCACACCCCATTTATCCACTCACAGTCAGAGGACATTTGGATTATTTTCACTTTTCTGGCTATTATAGCAATGTTACCATGAATATTTTGTTTTAATGTATTTTTCTTGGTTATGTTCTGACGACTGAAATTGCTGGGTCATAGATAATTCAATGCTTAATCTTTCTTCTTCTCTCTTTTTATCCCTCTTTCCATCAATCCATATAATAGTAATTATTACTACTAAGATAGGGCCTCACTATGTGACCCTGGTTGGTCTGGAATTCATTATTCCACTTTGAACTCATGAATGTCCTGTCGCTGCCTCCAGAGTGCTGGTATTACAAGTGTGCACCACTGTGTCTAGCTTGTGTTTTTCTGAGCATCTTTTCATATGTCTGCTGACCACTTATTCATTTTCTCAGGAGAAATACCTGTTTGTAGCGTACCTTTGACCACTTTAATATGGTCTCTTTCCTGTCACTGAGTGTTTAGAATGCTGTGCCCTTTGATTACTATAGGATCATTATTTAGACTCCCAATGAAACACTTTCACAAGTACTTTTAAGTTTTTCATTATTCTTATTTAATTTCCCCACCATTAGTATCACTTTGGCAATTTTCAAAAATTTCATTGTTGCAATTTGAAAAATTGGGATTTCATTAAAGCTATAAAGTAATCTGTGGAGAATCAAAGATGGAACTCAGCTGTCAGGCTTCTGAGATAAAGGATTTGGCCCTCTGAGTCATCTCCTGAGCTCTGAACGACAGCGTTCTGAATCTTCAAGTCTTATTTTAGCATCTCTCAGTGGTTTTATAGTTTGATGTGTATAGGTCCATGGGAGCAGGCATTTTGTCTGCATTTGTATTCCTGGAACCAAATACAGACACCCGGGACACACTCGGAACACAACTGCTGAAGAGTGAGCAATCTCCTGCACAGTTTGTGTGTTCCTGTGTGTCTTGTTGTTTGCTCTACTGAGGCTATTACAAGCCTACTACAGTTTTAGATCCCTCCCCTTTTACATAGTAACGATATTATTTTGTACATTTATCTTATATCTTGTCATTAATTTTTTCATTAATTGAAATGTTTTCAGGAGATTCTTTTGGGTATTCAGGAAAATTATTTTACTTCTGTTTTATGTCTTTTTTTTTTATAAACCAGAATTTCCAGAATCATGTCAAAACCTAAAAAGGAAAGGTGTTTTATATTCCACTACACGCTCTCAGTTGTACTACCTGCTTTCTAGTAAGTACAATGTGGCTTGTTGTTTTAGGACTGACAGGGACAGGAAATGGCCCTTTATCCATTCATGTAGCCATTTATTGTTAATATATTTTTTGACATTTGTTATATTCCAATTACTCCACTGGTCACATGGGCTTCACATGTACTCTGGATGTGACTCCAGTTCCCAAGTTGCTTACAATCTGGTTGGAAGGACCAAAAGTGTAGTGGGAACCCAGAATGTTGTCTCTAATTTAACTTCTAGGGACAGCATCTAGGGGACCACACAAGGACCAGGGATGCTGAGCTGGTGAGCGTGGAGCTGTGAGGTTAAGCTCAGAGGCCTGGCTTTCTAATAAAAAAGTCAGAGTCAGCCAAAATAAAGGCAGGGGTGGTACAAAGAGTCCCTTGATATAAAGCTGAGAATTGAGAATCAGGTCAAAGATGGATGGAGCTCCAAAGCCAGAGTCTCCATCCCTGTCAGGAGCCACAGAAGGGATTTCTGGATCTCCTCCTGTGGAGAAAATTATAGGACAAATGAGGAAGATGGCGGGGAAGGTGAAGGGTGAAATTAAACTCCACGATCAAGTCATGGAAAATCATTTCCTTCCGAGAAGACCTGGGCCTGGGGTGAGGCTGAGGGGGCAGCACAGTGGACTTCTGAGAAGACCTGGGCCTGGGGTGAGGCTGAGGGGGCAGCAGAGTGGACTTAGATAGAGTGTATTGGAGACACTGGTATGTCTAGGGGTGAGCCTAAGCCACTGCCACCCACATCTCCCACACCTCCTCATGCCTCAGCAAGGGCCACCACCCCCGCCCCCACACTCTCCATGCTTACCCTGGAGCGGACATTCATCCCAGCATGGCCAGACAGGAGCAGAGAGAGAGAGAGAGAGAGAGAGAGAGAGAGAGAGAGAGAGAGAGA
>NW_021604877.1:39570-70074 GCF_004785775.1 Grammomys surdaster | reverse complement strand
AGAGAGAGAGAGAGAGAGAGAGAGAGAGAGAGAGAGAGAGAGAGAGAGAGAGAGAGAGAGAGAGCCAGAGGGGATCCCTGAGTGTTGTTAAATGTATCCCTCCTCCCTCCCCTGGGAGCTCCTATTTCAGCTCAGCCTGTGGCTTGGAGACAAGTGGTGCCTGCCATGGTCTTCTAGGAGCACTGAGGGACCAACCCGGTCACCTGACATCCAGGCTCTTCCTATGGTCTGTGCTATTCAGTGTCCCCTCTCTGGAGCTAGAGACCCAACAGAGACAGGATGTCTTGACATTATGCTCCAATTCAGCCTGCAGATCATTGCCTGGGGTGGCTCTGGCAGGGGAGGGTCAGGGAGGGGACTGCAGGGTGTTGGTTAGTCCAGCAGGCTGGTTCTAACTGAGGAGCCAGTAACCCAAGAAAAGAAAACTTCTTTTGGGTGTGATTTTTGTGTGTGTATATATGGTGGCGGGAGGATGTTGGGGGCTTCTATGGAATTTATGAGAGGGGATACTTTAAGCAGGAGAATGAGGAGTGGGAGGTTCTGATGAGGTGGGAGTTGTATCACCCCATATTAGTGGTGTGATATCTAGGGATAGATCCTTTCAGGTGACTTGCAGAGGTTACTCTACAGACCTGTGGCAATGCTTTGACAACTGCCTGACCAAACTTGTTTCCCTCTGCTCACTGTTTTGTCTCAATCCTGCTTTGGGACCAGAGAAGGAACAGATGAGGTTCTGGAAAAGTCCGTGCAGGAGGGGACATCTGACCTGGCCTGAGATGTTGGGAAGCAGTTGCCCAGGCTGAGAGGACCGGTTCTGTGGTTGAATTACAGCCTCACATGAAGTTCAGGGACACTTGTATATGGATGTGGGGTTGTGAGGTCTATCCCTAAAGCCATGGATGAGGGTAAAGAGAATTGGAAAGCAGAAGCCAAACAAGACTGAGTGTCTTGGAGTCCAGGACTTGAGTTTACTTCAGCAGTGATGGACTGAGGAAGCAGCACGGTGGTACCCAGTGGGGAGCCACAGGGCTGGAGGACCTTGCCGATGTCTGTCAGAGATCCTGCAAACTCTACTCACTTTCCACAACCCAGGCTCAGACGTGAGGTATACTGAGAGAAGGGGTCTCTGCTCACTGGGAGGGACACATCTTACATGATTTCTCCCTGTGCCATGCAGCTTAGGACTTGATTTCTCAGTCTCTTTTCACTGAGGTCCTTAGGACCATACTATTTGACCATAAATGGTTCTTTCTTCACTGGTGTGGCCCCTGGGTCTGTCACTCAATGGCTCACAAAGATGCCCTTCTCACCTCTCTGTCCCTGTGTCCCCATGACTGGGGCAGTTCCCACTGGACATACCACTTGGTCAGTTCACACCTTGGCCTGCTCTGACCTCAGAATGGTTTGCAGTTCTGTAGTCTCTGTTTTCATTTTCAAATGGTCTACAAGAAAAGGCCAAAAACTAGCTGCTTAAATTGATAAAAAGGTTTCTTTTCTGGTGGCACATGCCTTTAATCCCAGAGAACTCACAGGCAGATCTTTGTGAGTTTGAGGCCAGCCCAGTCTACAGAGGGAGTTCCAGGACAGCCAGGACCACACAAGGTTTCTCCTTACAGTTCTGGTGGCTCTCATCCCCAGACTAAGGCATCTGCTAGCCATGTTTCCTCAGTGCCTTTATGAGAGAGCACACTCCCTACCTCTTCCAGATGGATGCAGCGTCAGGCTTTCTCTGGCCTGTGTGGTATAACTCTGTCCATATTCACAAGCCTCTTCCCCCTGTCTTATAAAGACATTTGTTATTGGATATAGGCCCCCTCTGAATAGCAAAAGGATCTCATACAAAGGTCCTTCATTCAATTTCCTCTACAAAAACTCCTTTCCTAAATAAGATCACATTCATAGGCTCCAAGAGTAGGACCTGGGATTTTGTTGTGGGGCTGTCATACAGCTCCCCAAAGTCCTCATGTGTGGAACATGAAAGGAGGAAGAGGGTTAGTGAGGCGGCCTTGATCTGGAGGTCTTGTGTAGGTGTATGTATGATGGCCATGGTGGAGTTCAAAGGCTCCATTACATCTTGTATAGGTTTAAAGCCCTGGACTGCAGAGTTCAGCTCAGAAGGATGGGACCTGCCTGTGTAAGGCTATGGCTACCCCAGGCAGGCTTCCTAGGGGAAGCCTTCAAGCCTTCCCTTAGAAAACAGCAGCCCATGGTTGCTGAGTGAACATTCAGATAGAAATATGTTGTTCACCCAGGGGTCTTCTGAACACTGGACCCCCCAGCTATGCTTCTTCTTTGGTTTAGAGTTCCCTCAGGCAGGGTGAGCATCCTCTCTCAGACAGAGATCCTCCTGCAGGTTGGCAATGTCCAGTGAATTGGTGAGGTGCTGAGGCTGCAGAGTGCAGAGGGAGGGTCCTGAGGTCTCCTTGGCAGTTCAGCCAGGAAGGGAAGAGAAAGTGGGTACAGGCATCTCAAGGGCAGTGTGGTCACCCTGGGCCTGCTCCCTTTACCTATCCCCATGCCTGCCAGCTTTTCTTTTCCATCACCTTTCCTGGAAGTCCACCATAGCTGGATGGGTCCCTTTGCTCTTCCCATGTACCAAGTGCTGTCAGTCCTACCTCTAGTTTCCTTTGCAGCCTGCTGCTAAAGCCTTCATTCTAGGTCATCTCCAGGTCTCCTGCAGGTCTGCCCTTCTGCCACTTCACTTCCTCCAGCCCCTCACATCTAGTAAAAGCCTGTTGAGGCTCTCACCATCGACCTCGCCAGGTCTAGCCTCTTGTATTCAAGGCTTATTCTCCCCCACCCTTCCCTGAGAGCAAACCTCCCTACCCCCTGCTCATGCTATGCCTACTCCTCTGCTCTTTCTCCCCAAGCCTCACCTGACTTGTGTCTGTTTCTGAGCAGCAGGTACCACCAGCTCTGGAAGCCTCCTTGCTTGCTTTTGTCACAGTCCCTGAATCTTTCAGTAGAAGGGGTTTAGTGGCTGGGCCAGCACTGTGCGCTATCACTGTATAGGGACACTGGGCATCCCACCTGGCCTGTCAATCCCTCAGTAGTCCCCTCTATACCCCAGGACTGTGGGCAGCCCTGTGTCCACCATCTCTCTTCTCCTTCCTCTTTCTAGATCTCCATAGTATCCTGTCCTAAACCTTCCTCCCCAGATTTCTCCCAGTGGAGATGGTCGGGGTGTCAAACCCTCTGTCCCTCTCATATATCAAACTTTTTTTCTGGTGGGGTGTATTAGTTAATCTTTATTAATGTGATACAAACTAGAGAGAGGGACCCTCAGCAGAGAAAAAAAAATACATCGGATTGGCCTGTAGGCATGTCTATGTGGTGGTTTTTTTTTTTTTTTTTTTTTTTTTTTGGTTGTGGAAGGGTCTAACTCAGTCTGGGCAATGCCACCCCTTGGCAGATAGCCCTGTAAAGTGTAGGGAAGGTAGCCTGAATGTGGGCCTGGGAGCAAACCAGTAAGCAGTGCTCCTCCATGGTCTCTGCTTCAGGTCCTGCTTCCAGATTCTTCCCTTGAATTCCGCCCTGGTTTCCCTCAGTGATGGATTATAAAATATAAATTGAAAGAAACCCTTCCCTCTCCAAGGTAGGTTTTAGTCAGTGTATTACCACAGCAGTAGAAAGCCAACCATTCATGGGGTTTGAAGGTCTTCACATGTGCAAAGACTTGCCGGTGGCTCTGGTCAGTATGAAGGAATCTGTGTAGAGGAATGGAAGGGATGGCTGTCTCAGGTAGAGTGGACAGGAAGCCTTTTTAGAGACAAGGTTTCACAGAAGTCCTTGACATCTCTCTCAAGAGATTCATCCACCCCCCTGTGGGGCTCATTAGGGCCTTCTGGACTCGTATCTCACATCTGCATCCCTCAAACCTGAACCTCAGCCCAGAGAAATGGAACACATGACCCCAGGAGGCACTGACAGGAGGCCACAAGGAGAAAAGAATCTAGACTCTTGAGGTGTACCATGCTCTGACTTCAAGTCCTTGGGCTAGTCACCCCCAGGCCTTTCTCTCCCCTTTCTTAAAAGGAGGGTGTTAGGTTGGATGGTTTTGTGGCATTTCTCTTCCTGGGTTGCTGGGTTTTAGTGTGGCTAAACATGGTTAGGGCCTCTTGTGGGGACAGAGGTGTGGGAATTTGACTGTGTTCACACCACACTGGCGATGGGCGGACATCAGGCTATGTGAGGCCGCAGGACTACGCTCATGGGTGGGGAACACAGTCTGAGGTCCTGCATAAAGCTAGAGCTCTTGGGTTGGGAACTGGCTGGTTCTCAGTCCCTTGGGCTCTCAGGCACCACTGGGAGGCTGTGGAAGGGCAGAGACTGAAGTAGGGGCATACAAGCTGGTGGCCTGCAGCTGAAGAGGAGACTGGGAGGGATGAGCTCTGGCTGCATCAGTGGTAACTTGCTTGGCTGGATCATGGCTGTCTTGCTTGCTTGTGTTGCTGGACCTCTGTAACTGAAAACGTAGAGAGGTCTTCAGTGGGAGATTGAAAACCTTCTCTACTGTTCCCCACTGTGGGTCCCAAAGAAGAGAAATAGGCTATGGTTTTAAGATATTTATTGTCATGGAAGAAAATGGGTGAAACTATACCCTGGTATTTTTAGGGCGGGCCTGAGGTTAAATATCTTTACAAAGAGGAGGGTCTGGAAAGGAATGTTTAATTGTCTATGCCCCTCTGGCCTTTAGGTATCTCATTAATATGGAGATCTGTCTTGAGGCTCTGTGACCTGTAGCCACGCCCTCTACCTGTGGAGGGGCCAGGGGGCATTGTTCTTATGTGACCAGAGGACCCCAGTCTATGGAGGTCTTCGGCCTTATGTCAGGAGCCTGTGTCAGGAGCCTGGGGTCTGGGAGTGTGGCAAAATGCATCCCATCCCTTGCAGGAAACCATCTGGGGTCTCCGGTGATTTCTAGTCGGTTCTCTACCAGAAACCATGCTGTCCTTTCACGGACCTACACTGGATCACATGTTAAAACAAAACAAAATAACCTAGGTTTTATTTTATGTTATTTTTTTTGGAGTGTGTTATGTGTGGGTGCATGAAGAGCATTCAGAGAGGCCAGGAGCTGATATCAGACATCATCCCATATTGTTCTTAAGAGGAAAATTCCACCAGACCCCTCCCCTCCTGGAAGAGAAAGGTCGTAGAACCTTAGGCACCCCTTCCCTCCAGGAGACAGAGGCTAATTAGCATTCTTCAGACCACAGAGGGTGGGGACTGACCTGCAGGTGGTGGTGGTGGGGCCCAGAGCACATGGACAACGGACCCTGTTGGCCACACATAGACAAGGGAGGTCCTTGCTGCCTCATTCCCTAAAGACCAATCAGTTTAAAAAGTCACACTGTCCTGCCAATCACATTGTACCTAGTGGCTGCTGCTCTAAGGACTGTATAAAAGCTCACTGAACAAGCCGTGTGAGGTCATCTCTCCTTTTGGGATGCAGGATGGCCTCAGCATGCTGGAACATTAAAAATTCCTCTTGCTTTTTGGAGCAATTCTTGTCTCTGCGTGGTTCACTCAGGAGGTCTCCGATAAATTAAGGCTCTGCTCGCTAGAGTTCTTCAAGGTGATTTTGAGATGGTCCCTGGAAGCTGGGGCTCACTGGGACTCACTTGTCTCTACCCAGAGTCCTGGAGTTACAGGTATGTACAACTGTGCCTTAAAAAACAAAAACATTGCTTCTGGGTATCTGAACTCACCTTTTCCCAGTACTTCATCCACTGAGCTGTTTTGTTCTCCCAGATTAGATCAGATCACACTTGTAATGTTTTCAGAGAACCTGACCAGACTGTAACAAGAAGGCTCATCGTGTTCCTCAGCTAAGGAGTCTACAGTACACTGAGGAGAGGAGTATGTCACCCCATTGCACCCCAGTGAGAGCAGAGGCTCTGAGCAGGCAGACTGAGCCCTGAGTAACAAAGGCCAGAATTTGTCTCCTGGTCCATCAGTCTCTGGTGCCCACCCTAGTTGCTGGGGCACAGGACATACCTTCTGTCTCCTAGATGCTGGGTAGATTCTCCGACACACAAGGTTTCCTCCTCATGCTCACCCTATTCTCTTAGCCTAACATCTCCACTAGTGCTGGGCACAGTCTTAAAATGTTGGTCCCTCTGGCAGATCCACTGTTTCCTTCAGGAAAGGGACAGAGGAAGCCTCCTAGGCTATAGGCAAATTGCCCAAGAGATGGTCTTCCCTCAAAACTTGTTCTAGTCAGAGAGGGCAGACAAGCTTGGGGGTTCAACATTGCCTTGGTTAGAGGGAGGTGGATCATTGAGCTGGACTATGGATGTTACACATATCCTAATCTCTTTGATCCCAGTCTCCAAAGCAGTCTCTCTCTCAGTCTCTCTTTGTCTCTCTCTCTGTCTCTCTCTGTCTCTCTGTCTCTCTCTGTCTCTCTGTCTCTGTCTCTGTCTCTCTCTCTCTCTCTCTCTCTCTCTCTCTCTCTCTCTCTCTCTCTCTAGGGCACAGGAGAAGCAAACAGTAAAGATTTCTTTTTTAGCAGGTGAGAAAACAGGGTTTAAAAAATACATGGCCCATTGTTGAGTGTAGACCCAGCCCCAGGTGGAGGACGTTTCTCTAGTGTCTGGACTTTAAGACCTCGGTCTGTGGAGTGAAACGATGCTGCACAGGGCCACACAAGGCCAAGCCAGCCAATGTTCCAGTATGGTGGGGCAAGGGCTTCTGGGGAAGAGGATGTCAGTTTTCTTTAAGGTTGTGAGCTCTGGTAGGCCCATGGTATCCAGTGGATAGCCCCCACACCCAGGACAAATTGGGATCAATGGATTATTTAAAAGAAAAGAAAGGGTATGAGGTTGGAGGTATGGTAAGGAAACCAGGGTGGATCTGAGAGGAGTTAGGGGAGGGTTTAGGGATGAATATGGTCAAAATATGTTGTATGAAGTCCTGCCTGGGAGTACATGCTTTAATCCTAGCACTCAGAGGTGAAAACAGGCAGATCTCTGAGTTCTAGGACACCCTAGTTTACAGATTGAGTTCCAGGATAGCCAGAGCCGTACAGAGAAACAGCAGAAAATGAAAACAACCCAAATATATATTTAATGAAATTCTCCAGGAATTAATAAAAATATTATAAGTGAACAGTATTTAAGGAAATTGTATCTATATGACACTTCACAGCTATTAAATAAGGTAGTATAACCGTGGAATCATAGGAAAAGGTTGGGAATTTGCTTAAAAACAAAACAGAACAACACAAAACAACCAAAAGCCAACCAAACAAAACAAAAACAAAAACAAAAACAAACAAAAAACAAAAAAACAAAAACCAAAAAAACCCCAAAACCTTGGTCTAACATTCCTCCACTTTACCCCAAAGATATTTGGGGCATGCCTTTAATCACAGCACTCAATAGACAAAGGTGCCGGGCGGTGGTGGCGCACGCCTTTAGTCCCAGCACTTGGGAGGCAGAGGCAGGCAGATTTCTGAGTTCCAGGCCAGCCTGGTCTACAGAGTGAGTTCTGTTCCAGGACAGCCAGGGCTATACAGAGAAACCCTGTCTCAAAAAAAAAAAAAAAAAAAAATAGACAGAGGTGAGTGGATCTCCATGAGTTCAAGGCCAGTCTGGTCTACATATTGAATTCAAGGTGAGCCAGAGCTGCATATCCTGTCTTAAAAAAAAGGAATATTTATAAAAATTGCAACTATCCACAAATCTGTGAAATTTACTAGGGGAAGGGTTACTAGTGCCTTTCCAAGAAGGCGCCAGCGCAGTTGCCTGCGTCTTCACGAATCCTCCCCAGTGTTCTGACCTCACCGTTCAAACTCTAGAAGTTGTAGGTCATTTGAGCCTCACAAACCTTTGTAAAGTAATGATTATCAAACCTCTTCCAGACGCAGTATATGGCAGCAGAGCTTGCCCTTGGCCAGGACTCTGCACAAGTAAGTATTAACGGACTCAGAACCAAGTATGCTTCTGATGTGGCTGATCCCTCTTGAAGACTCCTGGCCTGGCCTAGGCTGGAGGTCACTCTGCTGGAACGGATGGGTGCACTATGGCGTCCGTAAGAACAGGGAGTGGGCTGACTAAATGCATGCCAATCACAGTACAGCCTCTGCTGTTTTGTTTTTAAGTGGGCGGTTGAGCATTGTGTGGGAGAGAGATTTTACTGAGAATTTTTAAGCTTGAAGTTAAGTCTGAAGGTCTGGGTGTTGGGCCTACCTGTCGGGACCTTGCTGTATTGATGTGGAGCAGGGCTACCCTCCTGTGGGTCTCGTACAGAAAGAAGGGATGGAAACTGTTCCTCACATGGTGCTTTGGACCGAGCACCCTAGTCCCCACAACCCAGACATCATGCTGAACCTCAGACTGTAAGCAGAGGGAAATTTTAAAAATGGTGTGAAGTATGTGGCAGGTCAGGTGAGAAGTCACCTGAGGCTGGCCCGAAGTCCTGGTCCTGATGGGAAAGAACCCAGCAACCCCAGTTGTCACATTTTGCTGTGGGACCCTTTGATCTCTATCTGGGCAAAGCCTCTGGAGCTGTCGGTCCTTTCCAATCCAATCTGGCCCCGGAGCCTTCCCCAGGATCTGTGGACCAGTAGATCCCTAGCCTCTGGACATTTGCCGCCAGAGGTCTCCCTGTCCGATCATCCACAGGCTGCATTTCTCAGAAATGTCACGAGGTGGCACCCAAGCACCACACTCCACAAGGGAACTGCTCCCAACTGTCTGTGTTGGAAAGGACTGTGTTTGGGCTGCTTGAGCATGGTAGGGCTGGTGTAGAACCCTCTCATTGCGAGACTTCCCTTGTACACCTTTACACACCCATTAAAGGACTCTCAGGACATTCCAATGTCAGATCACAGTACGGGGGACCTGGGTTCTGTTCTGATTCTGAGTGGCTGGGAAGTTATTTTTTCCACTTTGACAGAATGCTCTTCTGATGAACAAGCACAAAGATAGCATCAACTTCATCTCTCTTCCGTCTCCTTTGTTCCCTCCACCATACTTACTGAGACCCTTCTAGGCTAGGTGTAGCTTACAGCTGTGTGTGTAGGGTCAAGTGAGGTCACAGTGTGTGCACGTATGGACACACACACACACACACACACACACACACATTCTCACACACAGTGTGACATCTATAAACAACAGCAGAGACTCTGTCACTGATCTTATAAAAACCCTGTGTTGGGCTGGAGAGATGGCTCAGTGGTTAAGAGCACTGACTGCTCTGCCAGAGGTCCTGAGTTCAATTCCCAGCAACCACATGGTGGCTCACAACCATCTGTAATGGGGTCTGGTGCACTCTTCTAGTGTGTACCTGAAGGCAGCTGCAATGTACTCATATAAATAAAAAAAATTAATAAATCTTTAAAAAAAAAACAAAACCCTGTGTTGACCCCATTGCTAACTCACAGAAGAGGAGACAGGTGAGGTCTTTTCTGTGGGCACACAACAGGAGGCAGCAGAGCTGGGATTTGAACCTGGACCATTTGGCTCTAAACCCTATCAATGTTGGTTTTATGTTTACTAGTGTTGGGTGCTCTGGCTTCTCTGAGCTCCAGGCAGTTTTCTCTGGGGGGATTTTGGACCACCTTTGGTCATTTGTTCTCCTATGGTCTGAATGTGAAGGGTCTCTCAGGATCCTGTGTTTGAACACTTGGTTATCCGCTGGTGACTGTTTAGAAAAGGACCTGGGGCCTAAGGACAGGCTGCTGAGGGTAGGACTTTGAAAGTCAAGCCTACTTCTGTGATGTTGGCTTCCTTTCCACCAGGTTGTGAGGAGTGGTACTGTAAGTTCCTGCTGCCAGTATAGGAGTCACCGGCAAGCCTTTTCTTTCTTCTTTCTTTCTTTCTCTCTTTCTTTTTTTCTTTCTTTCTTTTTTTCTTTCTTTCTTTCTTTCTTTCTCTCTCTCTTTCTTTCTTTCTTTCCTTTTATTTTTTTAAAAAATTTATTTTATTTTTTTATTTTTTTGGTTTTTTGAGACAGGGTTTCTCTGTATAGCCCTGGCTGTGCTGGAACTCACTCTGCAGACCAAGGCCTTTTCTACTGTGGTGAACTTTGCCTTCTGAAACCGAATATCTTTACCCTTTAAGTTGCTTCTGCCAGATACTTCTTCACAGCATCAAGCAATGAACATATTTACCCATCTGGATCCTAAACTTCCTCTTCCCTGAAAATACCCATTCATTCCGTAGGGTTGGCCCTGGGGAGGGCTCACGAGAAGGTCAAAAGAGCAAATGGAAACAAGAATCCACTGATAGTTCAGGGGTCTCCAGAAGGTTCCAGGCCCAGCCTCTCTCTGCCAGCCCCTGAGCACAGGACCGTCAGTCAACAGAGGCCTACATCCTATGTTCTCAGTTCTGGTCCTAGCATCAGTGTCCATCATGTAGCTCGGAGTGACTGATCTCATCCCTTCCCCAAAGGTCTGTGAAGGCATGTGAGGGTTTTCTCCCTCAGAGAGAGTGTGGGACTCCAGCCTGAAGAAGGGCTATGGGGCACATTTTAAGTTGTATTTCATAGTGAGCTCCCCCCCCCCCCAAGTTTCGGGCTTATCTGGAGTTAAATGCTTGCTTGGAGGCAAGAGAGAGCAAAATGGAGCATGAGGAGGCAGAAGACAGGTCCTGCCATCCCTACTCCCTCTGTCTGTCCCCAGGCCTCCTTTTCTCTGCCCTTACTTATGGCTTTGTTCAGCGGGTGTCAAAGCCCCTGCAGGGTGAAGTGATGTGGTATTGCTAAGGAAACTTCCTGCTAACCTGCTCCAGTATTCTCTGGGTAGTGAAGCCCTGGGCTTCACTCCGGGCCTGGCGACTGACAGATGAGAGCCCTAGGCCTTTGGAACCAGGGTTACCTCGTGCATGAGACGGTACAGGATAATTCTATTTAGCCCTAGGATGTGCAGGGCATGCTCATCTCAATCCAGAGCTCACAACTCTGTTCTCACAAAAACCTCTTGGGGCAGGGACTGTGCTTCAGGGAGATTTTGACATTTCACACTGATGCCCGTTCCTACCCCAGCATGAGCCATGCTGGACTTACTGCCCAGTCTAAGACTTCATGAGATGCCATGCCTGCCTGAATAGGGCAAGGCAAGCCTCTAGTAGAATGAACTCAGGACCTAGTGTCCAACCTGACATGGTCCAAGGGAGAAAAGATATGTTTATAATTATTGGCATTGAATTTTGTGATCCACCACCCCCCTCTTTGATTAAGATACAACATAGTGTTAACCACAGTCAATAAAAGTTTACCTTGGGCTAGGCCTATGACAGGCATTTTATAGACACTGCCTTTACCCTCATAATTCTATGTAGTACATATGCTTAAAAGCACCTTTCCTGTTTATAAACAGAGATTCAGAGAAGCTAAATACATTTCTTATGTGCATTTACACAGGTAGCAGCAGAGTTAAGACCAAACTGGTCTCAGTCCAAAGCTACTGTTCTCTACAAGGGGGCAGTTGCATGAGACGGACAATCGTGAAGTCTCTGGGGCTTGGCTTATTCATCTGTACATAGACATGAGAATGTCCACCTCGTGCAGATCTTCCGGGGCATGTGGGTTGCAAGCATGTGAGACATTTGCTTCTGAAACAGTGGCCGTTCGTCACTGGCATCAACTCTACCTCACCCTCCCTTCCTCCCTCCCTCCTGTGGGTGCTGTGAGAAGGAAGTGAGGCTCAGGTGGTTGGGGAGCATTTGTGACCTGCCCTGGGAGTGGAGGGACCATCGTGAGGGTGGCCATGGGATAGTGTTTCAGTGTTGTAGTGCTTGACCTTGTGTGTGTCCCAAGACAGGATTGGGGACAAAGCCAGAGCATTTCTCACCAAGTTGAGGCCAGCCTGAGGCCTGAGGAGCCAGCAGTGCCTCAGATGGCCAGGCAGTGGCTGGGCCTTATGCCAGCCTCTGATGGTACACTAGGCTTGAGCAATCTAGAGAAACCTGGGCATCAATGGGGACCTAGTGTCCCTCGGGTTGGAAAAAGTTTTATCTGCAGTAAAGAAAGTTGTGGGCCACATGGGAGGAAGTTGCAAGCAGGCAAACTTTTCTCGCTCTGAGCTTGTTGCAGTGTCCCCAAGGCTGCCAAGTGATTTGCCACTAATTAAGGCGTAATGAACTGGACCTTGGCGGCTCCTTTAGTCTCCCCATGGGGACACAGACTCGGCAGGGCACCTGGGACCCAATTACTGCAGCCTGGACCTAATGCCTGGTCCAGCTGAGGCTATGTCCCAGGGAGTCCCATCTGCCCCAGGTGCCCACTTTGCTTGCCTGGCCAAACTTTTAATGAGTCAAATGGCTACTTCTCTTAGTTGTCTGCCAGTTACACAGGCATGACCCTTGGGCCCTGCCTGCTCTCAGCTTAAAGAGATACAGAGATTTTTAGTGTGTGACAGACTGTAGTTTAAGGGGACCTGTCAATCAACAGGCAGTTCTGTCAATCAACACTGACCACATGTGACTCTGGTGCAGGCCCAGGCCTCTCAGGCCATTTGTTCTCAGGAATAACAGTTGCAGGGTTGACGTGAGGACCAGATGACGTAACACACACACACACAGAAGAGCTGGTTATTTAGCAGCGGTTGTTATTGTCCTTAGCCCTGCTGTGACCTTGACTTTGACTTTCTTTGCTGCAGATAAAACTAGTTCAGTCCTAGCTGAACTAGAGCCAGCTCTGACCTGGGTGCTCATAACCATTGGTGTGGGCTTCCTGCCTGCTGGCCACTGCACTCTCTGCTCCAAGCTGGGTTGACCTAGTGGCTATACTGTTTTAAGGTCTCCTTTGGCCCAAGTGTCTCTTTTTATCCTCCCAATGTTTCCTAAGCCTCCAGACAACCAAGGGCTCCTCTCTAACCAGGCCCACCCCTCACTACACAGATGGGAGGAGATACAGGAGAAGCAGGCTGTTCATCTGCATCATACCCATTTGCAGACTCCAAAGCCAAACTGGGCACACATCCTTTCTCCATTATTTCTGGGCACATGCCTGTGCCTCTGTTTCTCCAAATAAGAAATTATTAGTATTCATCTCATATGCTAGTTTTATTAAATGAATTAGAGTCCATGTGGAATGCTGTAACTGGGCCTTGGCATGGTGGGCTCTCAATAATTAATACTAGCTATCTTTCCAGATGCTATGATCCAGCCATTGATCCACTAGACATCAAGTGGGCTCCTACTGTGTGCCTAGGTTGGTGATACTAGGCCCAGCAGATACAGCAGTAAACAATGCTGGCCCTTGGAGATAACTTTTACTGGGGAATTCAGATCCATAAGGCTATTGCTTCACTATCAAGGGTGTGGCAAGCTGAAGTGGGGTAAAGCCCTTAGCAGAGGAGCCTCAACCCCTCTCTAGAGAGATAGGGTGGAGACAGTCAGGGAAGAGTTCCCAGAATGAAGTATGAAAGGTGTGAAACGGTTTTCTGAGTTCTTATAACTTACTGGGCCCTGCCCAGTGTTTTGGGACGATGACCTCATTTCACCTCAGGTCTCATAAGCCAGAAGAGGTTGTTTAGAGTCTATTGAGTGCAACTGATGTCAAATTAGCTGTCTAAAATCAACCAGCTGGTAAACAGTGGTGCCAGAAACCAACAAGAAGCTGTTTCAACTCAAATCTTGTGCCCATTTCATCATCTGTGGGGTGTCTGTGGTGGTGGTTTTGATGGATAGATAGAAGAGGGAGGCTCTAGAAGAAGAGACCCTCTCACAGAAAACTAGCTTTACTGATGAGGACTCAGCCCTGAGAGTTACCCCGCAAGTACAGTAGGGAGGCAGTCTAGAGGCTGTCATAAGTACCAGCACAGGCTTGGCCACAGCCTGCCTGAGCCCCGGCCCACTCACTAGTGTGACTGTGACCTAGAAAAAGTGACATCATGGCTCTGTACATCAGTTTCATTCTGCAAAATGGGAGAATGACAGTAGCAGGCAAGTGTGGTAATCCCCCCCACCC
Source organism: Grammomys surdaster (assembly GCF_004785775.1). Lineage (NCBI taxonomy): Eukaryota > Metazoa > Chordata > Mammalia > Rodentia > Muridae > Grammomys > Grammomys surdaster. The sequence continues at coordinate 56,151 of NW_021604877.1, read as the reverse complement.
CCACCGGCCTTATGCTGTCACCCATAGCATTCTCAGCTCGTAGGTTTTCTTTCTCCCCCAAGTTATCTGAGTAGTTTTAAAGAATAGATTGGCACTTAGGAAGGTGCTTGCTGCATAGGAAATGGTCAGAAAATGTTGTCATTATGAACATTTGAGATATATCCCAAAGTATGCTCCATCAAACAGTGTCACAGGATGCTAGTATATTTTGAAAAAGGAAGTTCTCCTATAGTAAACATCAAAACACAGAATTAAACCAAGAGAAACACCATTTCCCCTCTGAAAGACTCCCAACTCATTAAAAGAAATTGTCAGCCCCTCTCCTCCAAAGCTGAGGGGGATAGCGTAAGTGGTTCTCAACTTGCAGAGCCATGGAGCCTTTTCCTGTGTAGCACGTGTGTGTGTGTGTGTGTGTGTGTGTGTGTGTGTGTCCTGGAAAATGCAAAGCTCTCTTCACTTTATTTATTTATTTATTTTTTTGAGGCAGGGTCTCACAGCCCAGGCTAGCCTCTACTGTAACTGGTTATGTAGTGGAGGATGATCTTTAACTCCATAGCCTTTCGCCTCTACTTTCCAAGTGCTGCAATTAGCAGCGTGTGCCATCATGCCAAGCTCGAAGAGCTTTTGTTTTGCCTCAATAGGTCTCTTGGTCTCAGGGTCACCATGTGGGCTTAGGTCTCAGTTTCCTTCTGAGAAATGTGAACAACTGTATTCACAACAGGGCCTATCACTGTGTTGTTAAGACTGAGGAAATTAATGTAAATATTTACACAGTTCCTGGCACACAGACGATAAATGTTAGCTTTTCAATCTCCACTGGGGATGAGTCACGATTGACCTCATCCAGACTCGTGGCTCTTGCCCAGAGGTTAGCAGGCGACACCCCTAGCCTTTTCAGTTTGGAGTATAAGTCGAACGCACCCCAGGATAAGATATGATTACTTTCGTTCCTTTCTCCCCGTGACCTCTGACCACTGGGGAGTTTACTGGACCTGGGTCTAGGGTCCAGTGGCCAAGGCTTTTGGATGGACCAGGAGGGGGCAGATCTGGAGATCGGGCCAGCAAAACACCGGAAACCCTAGATCGGGTCTCCCTGGCCACTCGGTGGTGGGGCTGCGGCGGCCTCGGCGGCCTCGGCTTCCCTGGGTGGCTCTGGGAGCTTGCAGGCGGCCGGGCAGTCTTGCGCCAGGTTGCCAAAGCCGGGCCTCCGCAGCGCTCCGCTGGGGCTCGTTAGCGCCGCGGGCTGGCTGTCGCCGCAGCGGCCCGAGGGAGCCTGGCAATCTCGTAAACATCCAGTCCCCACGCACTGACGAGGCCCCGGGGAAGCGGCGGGTTTGAGGGCGGCTGAAGGCTGCGAGCTGAGAGCGCGTTGCCTAGTGGCTCTGCCTCCGGGATCCGGGCGCCCGAGCCTGGTACGTGCTGCCACGCGGGGGCGCCCGAGTCCACGGAACGAGCCTGAAGAGTGAGCGCGAAACTGGGAGACACCCGCGCGTCCCAGGAAGGCGAATTGTTTATAACACCTGCCTGTGCAATGGGCAGTATTCGGGATCTCAGTGCCCTCCACGACCAAACATTGTTCCCAATCCTTCTCTCTGTTTTTAAAATAAACTCGATAAACTTGGAACCAGGCGAGGGGGCTGATGGAGCTGTAGGAAAACGCCTTGGGTGAACATGCCTGGGCATCACACTTTTTCAGCTTTATTACCTGGCAGCAGGCCGTGTTTTTCAATGCTCTGCCTGCGTTCTAGCTTAAATCCAGTTAATCTTTCTCATCTCCTTACCAAGGGAAAATTAGAATTAAGATGTCAAAAGATCTATGTTAGGATGTGGAGATACATGCTTATAAATGCAAGCTTTCGAGGTGGAGGTAGACCCATCAGAGGTTCAAAGTCAAGCCTGACTACACAGCAAGTTTGACACTAGCCTGGGATACAGGACATCTGGCATCTGTGTCATCCATAGACAAGCAAAAATAAACCAAAACAAACCAAAACCAACCAACAACCAAAAGATCCCTTACCCTTGACAAAACAACAACCAAATCAATAAGAAACAAAAACCCAACCTCTACCCCACACCCACCTTGTATTTGGCATTATTAGCCCCATTAGGGAACCCAGGCCTACTTCGGATGTGTATGACTCTGAAAAAGGGTTAAGTTCTCTGGACCACTGGGCAGTGCTAGATGTCTTTCTGTTCTCTATAGTGCAGGGTGTGGATCTACCAATTTGGTATCCTTGTCCCTTCAGACCAGAAAGCAATAGTGCTACAAGCTAACCCTAATCCCGAAGTCCACCACACAGTGGTTTCCATGTCTGTGCTTCTGTCAGACTGGGTTAAGGAGGGATAATGTCTGCTTGAGAACAGAACCTCATCTGTTCTGCTGGCCATGACAAACTTAGTGGCTTTGTATTACTCTCTCATAGTTTTGGAGGCTGGGTATTTCAAGACTCAGGGGCTGGCAGATTAAGTGCCTGGTGAGGGCCCTATTCTGGGTTTGCAGAAAAGGAGGAAGTTATTGGTCTGTTAGGCATGTATTGTGGAGATGGGCAAGGCTCCTTTCCTGAGCCTTCAGTTCCAGTTATGACTTTAGTTTACTGGAGGCATGTATCAGGGTGCTTGCTGGTCATGGGCAGTAAGCTTTTACAGATCTGGAGATGGAGTAGGCTAGTGCTTGCTAACTTGCCAGCGCTCATGGGCACAGCGGAGGTGCTTTCCTTCCTGGGCACAATCATTCTGACCTCGGGGTTCGCAGGCTCACAGTTACAGCTGAAACCAGGACTGCGGAGCAGTTCCTTGTCTTGCACGGGTCTCTTAGCCTCATGGTTTGATGTGGGCCACACGATCAAACTGTATGTCCTTCAGTTAGCAAGAAACACATACAGGTAGAAGAAAGACATACGAAGCTCAAAACGGCAAACAGGCTAAGTTAACTCTAAATTATAATTTTGGAGAAAACTTTATTTTTTCAAGACAGGGCTTCTCTGTGTAACTCTGGCTGTCCTGGAATTCAATTTGTAGATCAGGCTGGCCTTGAACACAGAGATTCGCCTGCCTCTGACTCCTGAGTGCTGGAATTAAATGTGTGCCTTCATTCCCATCTGGGAAAATAGAAACATTTTAAATGATCAACATGTCTACTGCAGAGTCGAGCAGGATCTGACTCAAGTGTTAAGATACCAGGAACAGACACAGAACAAAGACAAAAGTGCCCAGCCTTTATCTTCCTCAGTTATCCATCAGATGCCTACAGACTGCAGTGAAGAGTCAGAGGAAATGTGTAGCCATTTTGAGCCTGACTAGTTTTAGCTCAATCTGGTCACAGGGCTTGGCAATCTGGCCATGTGACCTTATCTTATATTTAAAAAACAAGACTTTAATCCAGAGAAGGTTAAGGGTCCCGAGTTCTTTTGCCTTTGGCTGCCCTTTGGTGTTCTTACCTACTGGAGCATGATAGGAAACCTTCACTGCTATGCAAAGCCCTCTTTCCATTACCTTTGGTTCTTCAAAAATACTGTTATTTTTCTGAGCTGTTTCCAATTTCCTTTCAAATGTGCTGGCCAGTTTCAGGATGTGGGATGCTGATTTACAGAGGAACTTGACTGTCTTTTTAAAGGTATCTCTATCATCCTCAGATCACTCTTATGGGTGGCTGAGGCAACTCCCGTCTCCACTGTGAACTGTGTGTGTCGTCTGTGTGGTGCAAGCACAGTTAGCTTGACAATGGGGTTGTGTGTCAAGAAGTTTCTTTTTAAGGGGTTTCACATTTGTGTGAACATCGCAGTGTACTTATGGAAGCTTAGGTGGGATAGCCGGGTACAGCCCAGCTGTATCTCACATTGCTCCAAGGCCATGCTGAGCAAAGTGTGGCATGAAATCAATCATTGGAGAAAATGATGCAACCCAGAGTCATGCTAACACATGGGCTTCTGTAGGTCCGATGCTGAGTACCGCTTAAACTAATTTCTTCTATCAGGAGCCCCCTAAAAATAATGTAAAATTATTGGGGTAAAGGCACATCTGTAATTACAATACTCCTGTGGAACACTGGATGAGAGGTGGAGGCAGGACAGGGCTGGCTAGTCCAGAGAGACCTTGTCTCAAACGAGGTAGAAGGCAAAGACTGATAGCCAACATTGTCTGTGACCTCCACACAAGTGCTGTGGTACTCACCCTGTAGCCACATGTGACTACATGCACATGTTAAAAAGTATATTGTATTATATATATAAGCTTCCTTTGGTCTACCTGCCACAAGCTCTCTTTACCACTTCTGTGAGCTGAGTCCTGCTGGGCCATGGCTGCCTCTACATTCCAGTAGCTGGCAGGCTGGGATCCCTGCTTCCATTGGCCAGTTCCTGCCATAGCTAATTCCCTGTGGCCTGTTCTGGCGCTGAGCCTTCCCTGGTAGAGCAGGCTTTATGTAAGGAGAGACAGTGTGCCTCTATTCCTAATACTCCCCCAGGATCCTTTTCCCGATGGCACATTCCCTGGTTATTATGAAATACTAACTGTACATGACTGCATGTGTTATGCTTTTATCCAACCGACAGCTCAGTTTCATTAGCTCAGAATCATGTACGAGTAATGGCTGTACTTCTTATTATACAATGCACTTGGCAGCAGGAGTGTTAGTTCCTATAATCTGATGGGACCATTGTTGTGTGTGTGGTCTGGTGTTGAATAAAATGTTGTTATATAGCAGGTGGCTGTGTGCTGATGATCACCCCTGGATGGAGTGAGGAGCCAGAAGCAGGGTGGAATTCTATTCTTGGCACTCGGTCTTTCAAGTGATAAAATTGGCGTGCTTATTACCTTTTCATTTCCTGCAGAGAAGGTTGTGAGCGCCAAACCAAGCTCCCAGGGGCTCCCAAGGGTTCCATGCACTTCTCTCACAGGTAGCCCATGAGTAGAGCAGCAAACTGCTCCTTTCTTGCATTTCCTCATCTCTGCCTGGCACAAGCTCTCTACACCACTCCTGGGAGCTGAGTCCTGTTGGGGCCATGGCTGCCTCTACACTCTGGCAGCTGGCAGGCTGGGGTCCCTGCTTCCATTGGCCAGTTCCTGTCATAGTTAATTTCCCTGTGGCCTGTTCTGGCACTGAGCCTTCCCTGGCAGAGCAGACAGCATGTGAAAAGACTGTTCTGCGCAGCCTGCCCTTCATCCCTGGCATTTCCCTAGAGTCTTTCCTAGGTGGCCCAGTACCTGGTAGAATTCTCCCAGGGCCTGCATGCTACTCCATGTTAATGTAGTACCACAGCCCATTCCCATGTGCACCACTACTTGCTTCTGGTAGGGAATCTGCTGCTATAACTTCTCGTATGGATCTTGCCAACACTTTGATGCCAGGAGTCTTGCTCCTACTTTCCCTCCATATTATAGGCTGCTTTAATCCCCATTGCCAAGGTCTCCCTAAATGCTGTCTGAGACTCTTTTGTGGTAAGTCTATCAGGGAATATCCCTTCTGCCATCCCCAGCAGAACATGAGAAGGATAGAGAGTAGTCGCTTGAATGGCCTGCTACAGATGGAGTCTCCGCGGCTTGTGGAGATGCCCTGTGGATACTGGGATAGAGAGAGCCTGAACTAGAGAGTCAGACAGTGTGGAGAGTCCAGGTTTCCTTTTCCTAGATGGGCCTACCTTGGCTCAAGGCAAAGCCATATTTGCGTGTCTTACCTGTGGGGTAACCTTTGTTCTTCCAGAGGTAGTTATTTATACAAGGATTCATTGTGAAGTTCAACCCACAAATGGGATAAGAAACAGTCACTATTAATGTCAGGGATAAAACAAGGAAGCTGTCTTGGCCAAAGATACTTGCTAGTCCACTCCGGGTTATGGTTCATTCTTTATACAAAGAGCGTGGTCTTGCCAAGCTCCCCCTGTTTGTGTTCCTTTGTGCATCCTGGAGATTATTCTTTCTTTTGCACAGTAGGGAAGTGTGGACTGATTGAAAAGGCAGAGAAAGCAAAGGTGCGTGAGAGTCATCCAGAGCACCTTTCAGTGTTTCTGGGATCCACTGGTAGTGTTTCTGATTCAATGGTTTAGGACTCTGATTGGTTGGCATTTTCTAAAGTTCTCGTTGGTGCTTCATGTCTGAGGACAGTATGTTGAAGAGGTTTAAAGTGATTAATAATTTGGGAATATTTGCAATTAAAGGAGTTCCTTAATCAAGAGACATACAGTATCATATGGCTGATGGTTTTATAAACTTTGCCCCTACGCCATTATAAACTTGCACAGGTGTTTTCATTGTTTAATATCCTTATTATAATAATTTCAACTCCTGACTCTGTATTTTTCTTAATTCATGCAGTAAAAGTAAAAATAGACTTGCGGATTTTTAGTATTTAGATGCTGACATTGCAGGCACATGCCATCATGTCTGTGCATGAGTCCTTTTGGGCGGAGGAGGTGAACACTGGAAAGAGTCCCAGGCAGAAATACAGTTTTACTTAGATAGTTTACAGGTTCAAATGCTGACTCCAAGGAAGTTGTTTGGAGCCAGTTGTGGGAGACAGCTGTGGTTTGGAGCCAGTTGTGGGAGACAGCTGTGGAGCTGTCATTGCTAAAACTTATGTCTGAGAATGATCCTGAGAGTCTCAACTGCAACAGCATGGCTATCCAGATGTTCTGGATAAGCATCTGGTATGTTTCTTTGTCCTAATGTCCGCGGTGGTCTTAGATATTGTCCCAGTTTTCATTTCCTATGTGCTAATCCTCCGTGCCATCTTCCACATGCCTTCTCAAGATGCTCGCCGCAAGGCTCTCAACACTTGTGGCTCCCATGTCTTCTATGGACCTGGCATCTTTACCACACTTACAGAGAGGTTTGGACACCACATTGCACACCATATCCATGTCCGTCTGGGCAATGTCTTCATTCTGACTCCACTGATGCTGAATCCTATCATTTATGAAGTCAAGACAAAACAGAACTGGGACCAGGTGGTTCATGTATTACTTTCAAGGCAAAAATGACTAATATTGAAGCAGATTTTTTTTCCAGATATGAGGGGAATTCCAGTGTGAGCACTGGGAAGCAAGTGAGGCACTCAACTAATCAAGCGATTTCAGGTGCTGATATTTCTAGATGAATGTATCCATGGAGAATAGGCACTTGCTCCTTCCAAAGCCTGTCCTCTGTCACTAAATAGCAACACCTTTGGGGGCTTTTTTGGTTCCCTTTCTTGCTTGTAGGGGGAGAAGTACACCAGACTGTCTTGCTAAGTCAGGGTTATCCCTGTAACCTTGACTAGAGAATCGGGTGAGATGTAGCCATGGCAGTAGCCTTCCTGGCCATTGTAGTGTGTTTTATGCTCTGAATAACTTCAACCCCAGGAATCACAGATGTCCTTCTCTGTGTCCTTTGTGTCTTCAGGATCATCACCACTCTGTGTGTCCCTTTTTTTTTTTTCCAATAAAAAAGAAAACAAATGAAAAATAACCCTTGAAACTGTGTCTGCTTACTGCCATGAGCACATTACGGCCTTTCTGTTACTGGGGAATGAATGAACTTTCATTTCAGTTTGTCCTCCTTGTGGCTTCAATTTTACTTTTTCCTGCTCTATTTTAGCTGTTGACACACATCTCTTTCAGCCTGCATTTGGCAAGGTCACAGTGATTTTTTTTCTCTTTTTGAAATTAACTGTGTGCTTGTTTCAACTTGAATACAACACATTGGAGCTGATCAGAAAGCTGTTTATTTTTCCATTTTGGAAATGTTCTCTCTTACGAAGGTCAGGCTACCCTTTCACTCTCAGTATAGCTGAGGTTGGCCTTGAACTTCTGATCCTCCAACCTCTGCCTCCCCTCCTAAGTGCTAGGAATATAGACATGGACCACAATGCTCTGCAATTTACACCAGAATCATAGAGGTAAGCTAGAATTGCCCAGGGCAAACTGGCGTACCCTGCTACTCAGCTACAGACCACAACAGGACACAGCTGGACTCATGCCATTTTCTCATACTTGCTTCTGAGCATGACTTGAAGACGTCATGACATGAAAGCACAATAAGGAAGTTGTTCAGTATACATTTTAAATAATAGTTATTGTTAAGAAAAGAGTGATTATTATTGTTGAATTTTTATTTTTAAAGGAACTGTCACTTGATTTCATATACCTAAAAAAAAAAATAAACCTAACCACGCTCACTCAGAACAACTGTATGTTTTTCCTAATTAAAAAAGCTTTTAATTAAGAGCATTACGTCAGTCTCTCCTTTTCATTTCCTCCCTCCATCCCCTTCCAGCCACTCTTTCTCCAATTTCCCTCACATCCCCCATTCAAGCTGATATACTCCTTTTTGATTATTATTGCCACATACATATTATGTGTGAGTATTTATGCACAAATATACAAATATAGCCTGCGGAGTCTATTTTTGTTATTTGTGTGCATGTGGTTTCAAGGCTGACAACTTTGCATGGGGCAGCCAATGAGGACGCCCATCCCTGGGAGAGGCTAATTATTCTCCCAGCAGTTATCAGTTACCTGTAATTCTTTGTGTAGGTGGGACCCCGTGGTGCTCCCTTCTGCGTTGATGTGCTTATTTATGTTGTCATTGTTCTGGTCTTGTTTATACAGCCATTTCTATAAGACATTGTTTTTTGTTGCAGACTTCCTGGTATGCTGGCTCTTACAATCTTTCCACCCCCTCTTCCAAGACATTTCTTGAGCCATAGATGTCAAATAACAAATGTCAAACCAGCTTGGCATGGTTACACAGACCTATAAGCCCATTATGTAGAAGGCCGAGGCAAGGGTATCTCAAGTTCAAGGCCAGGCTGGGCTATGGAGTGAGCTCATAACCATGAGGTTGTCTATCATGGCAGGGAAGGCATGCTTTAGCAGTGGCAGCTCTAGTTGTGGCAGAAGAAGTGTCAGGAGCTAGTCACATTGTGACCATAGACAGGAAGCAGAGCTTAAACAACAAAATTTAGTTCTTATACTCTAGAGGCTGAAAGTCTGAAATTAAGGCACTGGCTGGTTAGTTTTCCTAGTGAATCCCTTTCCTGCTTATAGAGGCCTAACTATTTGTCCTCAGAGAGGTGAGGGTGAGTGTTCTGATGTGACATTTTAAAGTATTTGGAGCCACATAAGAGTGGAGGAGGGACTCAGGAGCCCCCCTTTCACTGCCCTACGTAATTCAGAGAAGGGAAGTCATCACCTCTAGTTGTGTGTCCTAAGAGGCCCTACTGAATAGTCCCAATTCAACAATCAAACAGACGGCTATTATTAAACTAACTGAGGCATACAATAAAACCAAAAGTGACGAAAGGAAGATAAGAGGAGGGGAGGGACTACAATTATCATATTGCATTATATACATGTATGGACTACCATAAAACAAGTAAAATATTGTAGTTGAAAAATAATTGTGTTATATTTATAGCATAAAACACAGCATTTAAGATATCTAGACTAGTTAAAAATAGCTAATTAAACATGCGTTACTTTACTCTGATGACTAATTCTGATCAATTTTATATCATTAATCCTGAGGTAACCCAAAAGAACACACATGGTATGTACTCATTGATAAGTGGTTATTAGTCCAAAAGCTCACAATGCTCATGATACAACCCATAGGCCATACGGAACTTAGAAGGAAGGAAGACCAGGGTGTGGATGTTTCAGTCCTGCATTGAGGGGGAGACAGGATGATCGTGAGAGGCAGAGGAAGAGGGGGACCCGGGAGGGAGAGAGGAGGGGGAGGAGACAAGGCCGATAGTATCAGGAACTGAAGGAGATGTGAGGGAGGTACAGAAGGTTAGGAAATTGAACAAAAATATGTAGCGGGGGGTGGGGAGAAGGAACTGGAGATAGCCACTGGAGGGTCCACCAGGGAAATGTGAGGCTCCCAAGACCCAATGGGAAAGGCTTTAGCTGAAATGCGCAGAGAAGGGGGAGATAGAACCTGTAGAGATCACCTCCAGTAGATAGGCATGGCCCCTAGTCGAGGGATGGGGCCACCCGCACATCTCAAAGTTTTTAACCCAGAAATGTTCCTGTCCAAAGGAAGAAAAGGGACAAAAAAGTGGAACAGAGACTGAAGGAAGGGCCAACCTGGGACTGCCCCACCTGGGGATCCATTATGTCTGCAGACACCGTTGCTGTTGTCAAGAGGAGCTTGCTGAGAGGAACCTGGTATGGTGGTTCCTTGGGAGGTTCAGCCAGCAACTGACCAATACAGATGTGGATGCTTGGAGCCAACCATCAAATTGAGTTCAGGGGATATGGTGGGGGAGCTGATGGAAGGACTGGAGGAGCAGAGGGGCATTGCAACTCCATTGGAAGAACAACATAGGCTGGCCTGACTACCCAGTTCTCCCAGAGACTAGACCACCAAGCAAGGAGTGTACCTGGAGGGATCCATGGCTCCAGATCATATGTAGCAGAGGATGGCCTTGCCTGACAGCAATGGGAGGGGAGGCCCTTGGTCCCTAGGAGGTCTGATGTCCCAGCATAGGGGAATGCTGGAGAAGTGGGGTGGGAGAGTGTGGGTGGGTGGGGAAGCACCCTCATACAGGCAAAGGGGAAGGTGGATGTGGGATGAGGGGGGTCGGCTGAAGTGGGATATCATTTGAGATGTAAACAAATGGAATGATTAATAAAAAAACAATGCCTAGAGAACTCTGCAGTTCCCACTGGTGTGTCTGAGATGGTGTTTCCCTAGATGTATCATTATTACAGCACATTGTGGGCAGAGGAAATTGCTTAGTGCATAAAGCGCTTGCCATGCAGGTGTGAGGATCTGAGTTTCAAACTCTAGAACCATGTAAAAGCTAGGCATGGTAGTGTACACCTCCAGTCTCAGTGCTTCTGGGGTGGGATGTGAGTTAGAGACAGGAGAATTCCCAGAAGCTCAAGCTGGCCTGGTGTATGTAGCAGCAAACTGCACAAAAGAGATGTATAACGAAGTGGAAGATGAGTGTAGACACCCAGGATTGCTCTCTGACCTTTCTAAGTATAGTATAGTAGAAGTATTCCTACACTCATAAACGTGTATGTGTGCGCACACACCATACACATTGTATAAACAAAAGAATAAAAACAAAAGAACATTGTGACTACTGTTAACAATAGTGTGCTATATATTTGAAAATTGGAAAGTATAATTTAAGAGTTCTCATCACCAGAAAATGACTAGTTGAAGCAATGCATCCACTAAATAGCTTGACTTGGGTGTTGGAGAGAAAGATTGGTGGTTAAGAGCCCTGGCTGTTATAACAGAGGACCTGCATTTGTTTTGTAGTGACCACATGGCAGCTCACAAGTATCTGTAACACCAGTTCCAGGGGATCTGATGCCCTCTCCTGGCCTCTGTTTGGATTAGGCACACATGTGGTACATAGACATAAGTGCAGACAAAGCAACCACATGAATAAAAGAAATCAAAATATCTTGTTTTGACCATTCCAGAGAGTATGCATTTTCAAGACATCATGTTGCACACCATAAATGCATAAATTATTAATTATATAACTACTATTATATTAGGAGCAAATAACCAAAGTATCAATGAATTTATGAAGTATGCAGAGCAATTGCAACATGCCATGAAAGAGGAAGGTTCAGATGGTGCATAAGGCCTGAGCCTAAGTTCACTCATCCTTCAAAGCAGATGTTCCTGAGACCGATCAGCAAGGATAAAGACACAGAAGTGGCAAAGAGCACAGCCCAGTGTGGCAGGAGGATGGTGGTCTATCCGAGGAACAGACACAATGAGAAGTCTTGCTGGGGAGGTCAGCTCCAACAGCATGCCTTCAAGAGTTCTCATTACCAGTGAATGATCAGTTGGGAGGAACAAACGTGTTAAAGAACTAGAGTTGACTATCCCAGGTGTATGCATACTTGAAGGCATCATGTTGTAGATGATTAATATATATGATTATTACTAGTGCCTCAGTTACCAAGCCAAGGAAGAAGTTCTTGAGAAAATCTTGCCTGAAACTGAATAGTCGAGGCCATTCCTTAGCCTTATCCAACACCATTTGCATATTCTAAAACCCTGCTCCCTGACTGGGGAACCACTAAAGGTCACACCATCCAAGCACCTTCAAAGTTACAACCAGTGACAGACATTATTCTAGCATTCATTTAAATATTTATTTATTTATTTATTTATTTATTTATTTATTTATTTAATCTCTCATACAACCCCAGTTTCACCTCCTACCTCCCGTCCTATCCACTCCCTCAGTTCCCTTCAGAAAAGAGCAGACCTCCCAGGGATATCAAACAAACATGGCAGATCAAGTTGCAATAAGACTGTGTACCTCGGGAGGGAGATAATGACTGGACTGCAAAAAAAAAAAAAAAAAAAAATTAAAGATAAAAACAAAAACAAAACCCAAGCAAATAAACAAAAAGGAAAAATAAAAGACTATACACCTTCCCTCAGATTAAGTCTGGAAGAAGCAGCACAGTTGGAGGAAAAGGGTCCCAAAAAAGTCAGAGACAGCCCCCACTTGTACTGTTAGGAGGTCCACAAAAAGACCAAGCCACACAAGTGTTACATATGTGCAGAGGGCCTAGGGCAGTCCCAGGCAAGCTCCCTGGTTGGCAGTTCAGTCTTGGTGAGCCCCTGTGAGCCCAGGTTAGTTGATTTTGTGGGTTTTCTTGTGATGTCCTTGACCTCTCTGACTCCTACAATCCTTACTGCCCTTTTTTTCTGCAGGATTCCCTGAGTTCCACTTAATGTTTGGCTGTGAGTGTCTGCATCTGTTTCCATCAGTAGTTGGATGAAGCCTCTCTGATGATGATTGGGCTAGGCACTGTTCTATCAGTATAACAGAATAACATTAGGAATCATTTCATTGAGGGTTTGTTGGCCACTTCCACAATTTCTGCACCACCTTTATCCTGGTACATCTTGCAGGCAGAGTATATTGTAGGCCAAAGGTTTTGTAGTTGGGTTGATGTCCTAATCCCTCTACTGGAAGTCTTGCTTAGTTTCAGGAGATGACCTGTTCAGGTTTGGTATTCCTTATGACTAGAAGTCTTAGCTAGGGTCACTTTTGTAGATTCTTGGGAATTTCCATGGCAATAGACTTCTACCTCTCCCCTGAAATGCCTGTGCTTCAATTCCTGTTGTCCCTTGCAGAACTCTCTTCCTCCATCCTTCCCCAATTCCCTCCGAATCCTTCTGGTTTTGGTCCCATCTGTCCCCAGTTCATCTTCGATATCTACTTTATTTCCCCTCCGCAGGGAGATTCATGTGGTCTCTCCTCACTTAGTCTCTCTGCATCTGGGGATTGTAGCATGATTATTGTTCAGTTTACAGCTAGTATACACCTATAATTGAGTACATACTGTGTTTGTCTTTCTGGGTCTGGGTTACCTTACTCAGGATTATTTTTTTTTCTAGTTCCATCCATTTGTCTTCAGATTTCATGATATTATTATTATTTCCAACCATTTTCTCTGAGGTAATGCCTGTCTTTGGCAGTTATGTGTGTTTCTTGCATGCAGCAGAAGGATGGATCTTGTTTTCACATCTATTCTGTTAGCCTGTGTCATTTTATAAGGGAATTGAGTCCATTGATTTTGAGAGATATTGATGACCAATGATTGTTAATTCCCGTTATTTTGTTGTTGTTTTTGGTAGTGTGTGTGTGTGTGTGTGTGTGTGTGTGTGTGTATTTCCCTACTTTTGATTTTGCTGGTGTAAGATTATGTATTTTATGTTTTCATGGGTGTAGTTAGCCTCCTTGAGATGGAGTTTTCCTTCTAGTACCTTTTGTAGGGCTGGATATGTGGATAGATATTGTTTAAATTTGACATTGTCATGGAATATCTTGTTTTCTTTATGATGATTGAAAGTTTTGCTGGGTATAGTAGTCTGGGATGTAGCATTTGTGCTTTAAGTTTGCCCATTTAATTAATAATATTTTAGTCAATAAAGAGTTCATGTGAATACAGAATGATAAGCACATGACAGGTTTAGGGTATAAGAAGCAACAAAAAGACACTTGTCTCATATGCTGAATCTAGATTTGAATAAATCAATAAATTCATAAGTGACATTAAGGTAGAAGGGGAACTGTGAAGGGGCTTAAATGAGGAAGGCAAGAGATTTTGTCTTCTTTGGGGGAAGACAAGATTTTATATGTCTCTTATATTCATAATCTAGATTTAAATATACACAACATAACATGTATGTTGCCCATAACTAATTTTCTGGTAGCAAGAACGTTAAAACAGAAGAGGGACTATTTGGAGGGAGAAGAGCAAGTTGGAGAGGGGAGAGGCAGAGAGAGGGGAGGAAGCACACAGCAGCAAGATCCATGAGTTATGTGTGAGGATAGAATAGAAGCTGTTCTGTATTCTAACTGAAATTTTGATTACAAATTTTAAAAAGGAACAAAAAAGAAACAGGGAACCCTTGTCTTGATGGTAGTCAGCTGCCGTGTTATGATTGGTCTCTGGGTCACCTGATGTCAGCTGCCGTGTTATGATTGGTCTCAGGGTCACCTGTTGTCAGCTGCCGTGTTATGATTGGTCTCAGGGTCACTTGTCTCCTCCTGTCTCTTGCTCATTGGTCTATCATAAACTGAGGAGGAGAAAAGCAGAGAAAGCTGTGCTTAGCTGCACCATCAGATGAAGTGAAAAATCAAAGGCTCAAAGGAGACAAGCAAGGAAAACAAATGTGTCAGGCTCAGTGCTCAGTGGCACCTGTTGCTCTTACAGAGGACCATGGTTTGATCCCCAGCACCCAAATGGCAGGTCACAAGCATCTGTTAACTCCAGTTCCAGGGGATCCAATGCTCTTTTCTGGGCTTCATGGACTCCAGTGGTGTATGACATACATTCAGGCAAAACGCCCCATACATAAAACATAAAATAAACATAAAATAAAAATAAATAAAACAAAATAAATAATTAAAACCCCAAACAAATACAGCAGTGCTGTGAACAGTCACAGCTTGCGTGTTCTCTTAATCAAGAATGCATACTCTATTCCTTAGGCTTCAGAGCTCTGCATTACCATTCTCTCTAAGGTGAATATCCCTTTAACACAATCCTTGTATAAAGAATAAAACATATGTGGCTGCAGAGACAGCTCAATGGGACAAAGCACTTGGTATGCAGGCATGAGGACCTGGGTTTGGATCCCATCATCTTTTTAAGAACCTGAATGTGGCCGTGAGAACCTGTAAAGCCAATGCTGTTGGGGAAAGAGACAGGGGAATGACCTAGGCTTGCTCACTACCAGTTTAACTGCAGAACCAGTGAGAGACTCCATCTCAAAGGACCGTGACAGAAAGTGATAGAGAGCAGAGCACTTGACAGCCTCCTTTGACCTTTGTTCACATATCAGCATGCACGTACAAATGTGCATACACTACACACATACACACTCACACACGGAGGGTGAGACACACACACACACACACACACACACACACACACACACACACACACACACACTATAAAACCTACAGATCATTGATAAATACTATCAGTTTTTTATTTATGTTGAATGTTGAGCTTAACATTCGTTTAGTTGAACTAGTTGTGAAGGCAGCCAGACAAGGCTTTTGCAGGACACCATCTTGAGAGGAGCCAGAGAGAAAAGAAGGGAGACGTAGGTGCAGACTTCAGAGACTCAGCAATTTGGGAAGAAGACTAGTTGGGCAGCACAGCTCAGTCCCAGGAGATTTTGGTGTAAGGCCTTCCCTCAAGAGCTCACATGAAAGAGGATAAACAGCAGACACCCAACAAGCTGAATTGCTTCAGACTTCCTGTGTGTTCCTGAAGTGTCCATGCATGGCTCAATGACAACATAGGTATCTGTAGGTGCACTGACTTTAGAGTTGAGGTAAGAGTGAGGCTGCTGTTGGGTCACATGGGGTAGAGGTGACAGGACTGTAATAGGCAACAGGATATATATCTATACATGTAAAGCTAAGCTTTGGTTCCTGGTAGCAGGCATAGAACGCGATGCTTCGACAGGGTGGCTGAGAGCACAAGGGGTGGAGGGAGCTTTGTGAGAGGTGGAAGGAAGTGAATGGGGAGTTGGCAGAGGCTCTCAAAACGAGAACAGTGCTGAGAAAATGTGAAACATTCTGACACAGACTGCAGACCCCCTCTGGATGTGAAAACACCTCTGAGTGGTCACAGGACCTAGTTACTTGTCCTGTGCTTGATATTGGCAGCCAGGGCAACTTGGCAGGTGGAGAGAAAAACTGATTTTCTCCTCAAAACAAGTTCTCAAAGAATTGTTTTTCTCTCTAGAAGAAAACCATGGACTGATGAGTAGGAATAGGAATGAAAAAAACAACAGTTTTATTGAGCATTAGATATATAGCAGTTACTGAGCCAGCAATTTAAACATATGCTCTGGTGCCCTCAGACACTCTGTTCAATTTCTTCATTTTTATGACTGTAGGATGAATTTGGCTTTCTTCTTAGAAGATGCTCTCTGAGTGCAGCCCATCCAGAACCTTCACAAAGACTATTGGCTTGCCTGTCCACCCTTCTTTCTAACCATACGTAAGCCTATGTCTGAATCTGAACCATGGTGTCTCACAAAACAAAACAAAACAAAACAAAACAAAACAAAACAAAACAAAAC